>NC_142206.1:33021107-33031107 GCF_049639895.1 Pseudopodoces humilis | reverse complement strand
GATGGCAAACTTTTCTACCCGGGTGACCTGTACTATTGGGAAAATAGTTTACGATTATTGAAATTTAGAGAAAATAAAAGTATAATACATTTAGTATTTCTTTTAAATTAAATGTGAAAAGTGGACTTAAATTCTGCCCACATAGTTTAAGAGGGTGAGAGTTCAGTACAGTGGAAAGTTTTAATCTAGTCTTCTTCCATTCCAGAAAATAAACTTCTTGATTTGATAGCCTTTATTTTTTCCAGTAGCTTTGATCTTGATATAGAGATTACTGTAATATCACAACAAATTCCCTATTTATATGGTGCATTGTTGTTGCAATCAAAAAAAAAATCTTGAGTTATCTTAGTTTTCTTTTACATGAAGTACTAGAGCTTAGAATTGACCTCTATTCTGCTTATTTTAGGTATTTCAAAAGACAATTATTCTATAATAGTCACCATTCCATATGTTGTAAATTAAAAGTTCATAAAGTTTCTGTGAACAAAATACATCCTTTTAGTGTTTTCACTATTTGGGTGTGGGCAGGAGAGCTTTGTGTGCCAGTTTTCAGTTTGTGACCACCTTCAATTTCTTTTGGGATGCTGTACAATATGAAAAATGTGCTCTATGTATCCTTTGACTTAATCAAGTTCAAAACATGTTATTCAACCAAGCACTATAATAATTCTTTTCCCTATTACCTTTCTAGAGCTCTCAGATTATTCTATCAATGTATGGAAGATTAACTCCAAACAAAACTCTGGGGCCAAGGAGAGGTGGTGCCTTACATAAGTGTAATGAAACCCTGTTAATGTAACATCATATATCAGAGTTATCTCTGTATCCTAAAAAGAAAAATAAAGTTGATGATGTTGTTAAAATAGATAAATTATGTACTTAGAATCCTTTTAATACATTGAATTCCAGGTGTTGAATTCCATGGTTCAAAACAGTATTCTAGTTGTGGTCTAATTCATGCTTTAATAAATGCTAAGTAAAGGGAATAATGGCTTCCCTCAATCTATTTGCTCTGCTCCTTTTTGTAAAGCCCAGGTTGCTGTTGTCCATCTTCTCTGCCACATTGCTGGCTCATATTCAGGTTGCTGCTCTACCAGGGCCCCCAAGTTCTTTTCTGCAAAACTATTCCCCAGTCAGTCCATCTCAATTTGCACTGTTGCCGGGATTCCTCCTTCCCTGGTACAGAAATGCGCCTTGACCCTTACTAAATTTCATTATATTCCTGCTGGCCCATCCTCTAGCCCGTCTAGGTCTGTCTGAATGCCAGCTTTACCTCCTGATTGGTTGTCTTTTGCCATCCTCCCGGTCATTGTTGAAGATGGTAAACAGGAATGGCAATTGATGATAGCAACTACATAAAGAGAAAGAAGGACACAATCTTATACCTGTCTTTAATCTTACCTTTTCTGCCCTCTTTTTATTTACACTTAGATAATAATGTAAAATGCAATATCAAGCTGCTTCTATATGGCTACCTGCTGTGGATTATTAGCATGTATATAAGGTCAGAATATCCTTCCATCCTCCTCTACTTTTCCTAGCTCTTGAATAAATAACTTGAAAAGATAAACCAATATCATCAGGGTTTCTACACTCAGCTCTTGGTGAAATGTTGAAAAGAAACAACAAGATGCCTTTTATATGCTGAAGCATATATGCATTGAGCAATTGTGCAGAGCAGTGCTGGTATCTGTTGAAATAATCTACAGTCCACTTGTCAGTGAAGACAGACAGCAGGAAAGAATTGGAAAATAGTTCTGAAACAAGCATTCTGCAGCATTACAAACTGCAAAGTAGAGATATAACTATTACTGAATTTTAGAAGCTGTTTTTAGTAAAAGGGGATTAAAAGCTGTGACTTAAAAATTGTTAAGTGTATCTATGCAGCATACATAACATAATCTACCTACCCTAAACACTGCCTAAATATGAATTCCTTTTATGTCAACAATGCTGAACATACATTAAATTATTTTCAAAGTTGTATCACCTCTCCCAAAAATACATACATAGCTTTTAGAAATTGCTTTCAACTCTGAAGAAGCAAAACCAGCACATTAAGAATCTTTTGCTAGGTGGCTTCTGATTGTGGTCTGTTAAGTTTGCCTTCTGTTGACTGACTGTTCTGAAAGATAAAATCACATGAATTACAGGTTCTTTGCATCTACACACATATTATTAACACATAGACTTGAGGAAGTCTCGTTTTTAGTACTGACTAATGATAGTGTTTCTAAACAAGCATTTGAAGTTGATTTTAATTTTCCACTTTTTCCATCTTCTGTCTTTGATTTCATATTGATAAGGTGGAATATTTTTCCAGAGGCATGGAGAGGAAGTATGCCAGATGTTTAAGCTGTCCTCTCAGAAATAGTTCTTTCTCTGGGAAAAACCAAAAGTTTTATATATTTCATTGTTGTTTATCTCTTCCTTGACTGTAGGAAGCATCTGTATTCCTTTAGTTGCATTGGTGAGAAGGGAAAACAGCAGGATAGGGACAGCTCTCAAAGCTGATTAGTTGAAGTAATAAAAACAAATCCTACATCTTTAAAACACAAAATATTCTTCTTCTTCTTTTATGTCCAGAATGGATTCTGCCTCTGAAGTTGCATTATACTCCTATTTTTTAAAATATTCTTGTCAGTATTTCACTTGTTCTCATTCTAGGAATGGATAACTGGGGGTTTTTTCACCATTAGACTGACTGTTAACAATGTGCTTTCTTCATTTGCTCTGTAATAGTCTTGCCATGTAGGGATACTCTTACAGAACAGGTTTCATGCAGGTATTTAAAGAAAATTTCTCTTGTAGTGAAAATTGGCAACTGAATTAAAACTATTGTTGGAGAAACTGAAGAGTGGTTCTAGAATCCCTAAACTGGATACACACAAGCACCTTATTTTCCATGCAATAAAAACAGGAGGATGAGTCTACAATGCAAAAGAATAATTTTCATGTCACCAGGTTTACTGTACGTTTTCAACGTCAATGCTGACAAATAATTTCATGAAGCACCCCTAGTCTGTCTTTTTATATGTGGGAAAGTATTTTTTATTTCCACTTACTCTGGTCAGCATGCACAACTGAAGTGAATGATGCTTACATGACCAAGTTTCTAACCACTACATGCCACCTTCTTGATATTCTTGAAATACTGGCTTATTCAGTGGCCATGCTTGAGTTTTGGTCCAAATACTATTTCCAGTTTACAAATGAAACATTTGAACCATGAGTAGGTTAATTAACTTGGCCACAGTCCTGTGGCAAGTTTGTATCAAAGCAAAGACAAAGATTCAATCTTAAACTTGACAGGCATGGATTTATCAGGGTTAGACACTTCTGAATCCACACATGCTCATTCCTTGCTTCCTCTGAAAGCTAGAAAGGGAAAAATGAATGAACACAAAATGAAAGGCAATTTTTCTTTTTAACCTCTGTAAGTCTATTGTCCACTTTTTCAGAGAAAATTCAGCTTTTCCATAACACTGAGCAAGGTTCAGTCTTCCCATTTCTGTATAAATGTCTGATGAGTGCAGCCTCAGTAGTGCACTGATAAATTGGCGCTGGAGAGAATTTTCTTGAGACAATATTGCTGAGAAAAGCTGTTTACCTTCGAATCCTAAAAGTTTCCTTTCTTTGGACTATTCCAAATTCTCTTTCTAGACTATTTTAGAGCAAGCCTATGTCTTAAATAGGCAGAGAACATGCTTGGTGTTAAGCAGTGCACATTGGTGAGCTCCTTGAGCAATGTTACCTCGGTTTTAAGATCACAGACATCAAGTAAATTAAGTTGGTTCTGTTTGTAGAATTGCATATCTTCGAACTCACAAGAGAAAAACATTCTTCAGCATGAGACGTGTTACTTCCATAGCAGAGTCAATAAGATCTGTGTAAATATTGCAGCTTCAGCCTTAGTTTATCAATAGCAGTGGTAATGGGCCTTGCTGTCTTCTCTAAAAATGCCTTTCATTGCAAATAATTCAATTTGAACTTTTCTTCAGACCTTCCCCTAACATATATGCAGCACTGTGCTGAAGCATGAGTCCTGGAACATCTTGCTATTGGTTTTGTCTCAAGTAACTACAGAATCCAGGTACTTCATATTGAGGGTGCTAAAAAAGCATTGCATGACTTAACTTTGTCCTACTTCAGAATTGATTCTGCTTGAGCAAAAGAGCATGAAAATAAGAAGGGTGCCAAATGCAGTGTACTTGAAGGGTACACTAAAACATCTAAAGCATCTCAAAAAAAAAGGATCAGCATTTTGGAAGTGATACGAAACAAAAGCAACAAAACAATGTACTAAAACATCTCAGTTAAAACACTGACTATACAACAAAATACAGGAGAAGTCATCTGAAAGGGTGATCCAAGTATTTGACATCCTTAGGACTATCTTAAGACAATGAAAGACACCAAACAAAACAGTAAAAAGTATTTGAAAAATATATTTGAAATCCAATGAAAATCAGTTTGCTGAAGGCTGATGTTAGGATTTATTTTTTTCCCCATGTAGGATCCATGACCCTGACAACTCTCTTTAGGTTATATGTTTTAGTCTTATAGTTAAAATAAAACAGGCTCCTTTTTTCTTTTCATTTTAGATCTCCTCAATCCAAAAAATATAGAGCCTTCAAGCAATAAAATTACCTAAGTTTAATCACTTCTTTGACTAAGGAGATTGAAAACCACTATTTGAAAATCTAAAGAAAGTAAGCAGGTCAACAAAGTATGTTGCCAGTTGAGATCTTTTCTGATTTTTAAAGGAATAGTTCATGTGGTTTAGACTATGCAAAAGATAGCTTTAGGCAGAACTTTTAGGCAGAAGAGGAAGACATGTCATCCCAGCTTTACTCAGTCACATTGTTTTGTGGTTGCAGCAAAGTCAGCGCTATGCTCTCTGATGCCTTTGAGACTTATTCAGCTGAACAGAAAAACTCTTGGCTCCTTCTGCAGTAAACCACAGCTGTAAAAGGGAGATGGACTAAGGAGAGTTCACTGGAGGGCCACTGGGATGGTAAAGGGGATGGAGCATGTCCCCTGTGGGAAAAGGCTGTGGGAACTGGGGATTATTCAGCTGGGACAAGAAGTGGTTTCACAAGGAAAGAAAAGCAGCCTACTGGTACCTGTGGGGATGTTATTAGGAAGATAAATGCAGGCTGTTGACAGTAGCGACATGGTGATAAGATTAGAAACAGGTATACATTAAAACATCAGATGTATACAATATAACAATGTTTAGTAACTTCTGTGTTCCATAAATGTCACATATCCTGCTTTTTGTTTCACTAAGGTAGGTCTTCAGTACTTATAAAATAAATTTTTGAGAGATTTTAAGGATGAAGGTTTTCTTGTATAATTGACTCTTGAACTTGCTTGGTAAGCCTTAAGATTATGCTGTTAAAATAATTAAGACTGTTATTGAAACTTGTTTCCATATGTATGACAAAAGAAAGAAACAAGATCAAAAGGAATCTAGTGTGATTATCTAGAGGAAAAGTCCTACAGGAGACTGAAATTGAAAATAGTAACTGTAATTATCTAGAAGGAAGTCTATTACGGTATGATAAAACTGTCAAAATAATGATTGAGAGCTCTAACAAGTCATGTGGATCAATAGAGCTAATCTTACATCATAGCTTGAAAATCTAGAAATTGTATTTTGATCTGTGTATTTCACAATAGGGCCATTCAAAACATATTTAATAAATGGGTTATAGTACCTTTTCTTAGTTAAAAATTGAAATTTTTCCCAATTGTTTTCTCCAGTGAAGTAGAGAATATGTTTCCAGTCCACATGCATGTTATTTTACTGATTGCTTACTCTTTTTAAGGCATTATTATATGACTTTGATCTGTTCTTCATGTACACAAATTTTGGTGTTTTTTCCTTGCAATTTACTTTATTTTCCATCCTACATGGGAACTATCCCCCATATATTCTACAATATCTGAATGCCTTCTAGTTGTGTCTTAGGCTGCATGGCTACATCTCTTGTTTTTCTCTTTTCTCTGAAGGAGAAAGTGTTTGATTTAGTGGGTATGCTGGCTTTGGCTGGGGTAAAACTAACTTCTTTCACAGTGGATGGTATGGGGCTGTGTATTGGACTTGTGCTGAATACAGAGTTGATAATACAAAGATTTTTTTTTTATTTTTTTCATTGCTGAGCAGAGCTTAGACAGAGCCAAGCCCTTTTCTGTTTCTTGTACTGCCAAGCTGGTGAGGGAACTGAGGGTGCATGGGAGGCTGGGAGGAGACACAGCTGGGACAGGTGATCCCAAGTGATGAAAAGAATATTCCAGACCATGTGACATCATGATCAGTAAAGTAAGAGGAAGAAGGAGGAAAGGGTGAATTTGGAGTGATGTTTGTCTCCCCAAGTCACTGTGTCACATCATGTGTCCCTTCTCTCTAGGGGATGGCTGAACACCTGCCTGCCCACGGGAGACAATGAATTATTTCTTTGTTTTGCTTTCCCTGTTCTTTGCTTTCCTTATTAAACTGTCTTTATCTCAGCCTAAAAGTTTTTTCACTTTTACCCTTCCAGTTCTCTCCCTGATCCTGCTGGTGTGGTAGTGAATGAGCAGCTAGTCATGATAGGTTTCAGACAACTCACTGGCAATGTGTTTCTTCCAACTCTGCCGCCAGCAGGCACTTACCAATAACCTTTTCCCATCTATCTTTTTTTCTCCCAAAGAAAATTCTTGAAAGTAGGACTTGCTTTTGTTTCATATCACTTCCAAAATGCTGATACTTTTTTTGAGAATTGCTTGGGTTTTTTTTTATTTTGAAAACTCGCAATGCTAAATATCCAGCATTTTCAAATCCTTTGACATCTTTGGCCCTGATGTTTTGTGGTTATGAGTTTCATAAATGTGTCTTTGCATAGAAAGAAGATTTAAATCTGAATGCTTTCTTCAGAATGCCTATGAGTGTTCTGATGCTCAGCAGAAATGGTAAACAGGCATTGTCTTCTTTGGTATCCCTTTTCTTTTGTGTTTTCTAAAATAAATGTTTCATTTCCCAAACATTTTATATGTTTCTTCTGGCCACCACTGACTTCTTTCTGTCTTTGAACCCCTAGTTCTTCCAGAGTACATTTTTGAGTTAGTAGGACAGAAATTAGTGTGTTGGTTCCAGGTGAGTCTAAGCAGGAGTTATTCATTATAAGGAGTTTGTTAATATTTTCAAGTTCATTTCTTCTTATTCAGCCTAATTAAAATAAATTGTTAGGGAATGCACAGGCTTGTTTCAGCCAATTTAGAGACTAGTAAAATGTAAGAATAACTGACCTGTTTCATCTACCGTGCATTACTGGATATTATGATTTGGGAATATTTTGTATCTTGGACTCTAGTGTCTCCGAAGACATAACCTCCTAGTGCTAAGCCCCAGTTTCTTCACCTTTTGAACAGTGGTATCCCATAATTCAGTTTAAATTTACACTCAGAGTTGCAGTCTCAAATATCTCTTTGGGAAATGCAACTCTGTCTATTCCCTTTTGTTGTTTTCCTTAGGAAAACTATGAACAACTGACAGTTGAAGTAACAGAAACAGCTTTTTTAAATAATTTCAAATCCTTAGCAATACAATTAATCCTAATCTTAGTTACAAGACTGTAGAATTTCTTGCCTGTGTCAAGTTCCCAAATCAGAATTCCATTTACTTTTCTGAAGAACTTTCTTTTTTCTGCTTCAGGGCTGATTATCTTTTCTCTCAGTGCTTTCCCCTGCTGATCTCACGTGACAGAACTGTTTACTTGCATTCGGTATCAAAATTTTCCTGATTTACATTTAATTTTATGTTTCTTTTCAGATTAGTAAAACAATTCAGTAGACAGAATGAAGAGGCACACGTTTCACTTATAAAATCCTTTTTCTCAATCTGCTATTGAAGCATGTATTCATTTAGCCTTTTCTCTGAAATTTCTTTGCTTTTCTGGCCATAAATTAAATTAGAGCCCAGCCCTGAAAATACTTAATGGCAAGGCCATCATATTTTTGACCTGAAGCTTGCAGCTATACCGAGCTGCAGCTTTTCAATAGTTGCCAGTGTACTCAGATTCATTGTCAGGAACCTGAGTTTGACATATTTGAATCCTCTATAGCTTCATCACTTAACTTTTGTTAGTTTCTTACAAAACATTTTAAACAACCTGATTTAGTAGGTGTCAGCCTATATCACGCCACTGTTACCTTTTGTTGTGAGGAAATGGACATGTATTTCTACTGTTCACGGAGTCTAACCCTTGAAAGGGCTTTGGGATATTTCTCTGCTTGTGTCACCGTGACTAGTTTGTTTCCTTTAGCTACTGCTAATGAACTTTAACAAAGATTTTATATGACAATTCTTTTTCCTTAATTTTCTTTTTTATGACATGTCCAAAAACTGAAAGAGTTTAGTGGTGTTGCAACTTTTTACAGTGGTGTTGGTCATTCCTTAGTGTATCACAGTCACTTAAGTGCTTGTTAAAGTGATCATTAAAAACATAATGTAGTGGATATAGACTTTATTGTATAATTCCCTAATCACTGCTAACTTATCTTAGCATATAATTGGCACTAATATTTACCACCCTTTCAAGTTTTCTCTACAATTTGTTGGTGTGTTATTTCACAAAGTAGGTGGATAGCATAAATTAAAGATTAAATCCTTGCCTAGAGAAGCTTATTTTCCTATTAACGGAAAATCATTACACCTTAGTGAAAAATCATGTCCAAGATGCTTAACAATGTATGCCAATAGTGATTTGTGGATGCAAAAGAATTGCTATTGGCTTTGCATTCTTAGTGCCTTTTGTTATGTTTGCATAACATGTTAGTTTATAAACTGTGGTAGAATGTTTTTAATGTCTTTGTGAATTTATGAATTTCTTAAAAAGTGGCTTTTCTGCAAAATGAGCTTTCTGCTTCATCATCTGGTGAGGGGTGATAGTGCTGAGTGAACTGTTGTTATTTGGCAGGTGTCCTGTGAGCTCTTGTCTGTTGGTAGTATTTTGGTGTGTGATAGAAGTGAAAGATTTGTTCCTTAAGAACAATAATAGGAAACTGGTTACTGTGAAATTACCTGTTTTCTTACTCCTGATGCAGTATTGAGTAGCTGGTGTAACTTTTTTAGCCTGGGAGGATGTCCCTGTGCAACTACTGGACGATAGCAGTTCACATGTAACAATAGGACTAATAAATTTGGAATTGGAACAAAATATTATTTCAAAATAGTTTGCATATCATATTTAGAATAGCAGCTTTTGAAAAAACAAAAAAGGAAAGATTTTTTTTTAACACAATTTAAAGGAAGCAAATTTTATAAAAGATAAGAATATTAAGGGTATATTTGCCTATAGATAGTGCTGGTTTCATTCCATTTAGTCAGTTTGCTTTAATTGTATGAGTTTACCTTACTCAATTTAGACACTCTTGAGGCCTACTTCTAATTTTATCAGACTTCCAAAAAAATTATTATTTTCTTTAAAAAAATGCATTTCATTAGGAAAACTTAAATCACAAAAAATAAGAATTAAAAAAAACAGTATTAGTGTGTACAGATGGAAAAATAAGCAACTAGTAAATTGAATGTGAACCTGACAGTCATTAAACATGAGTTTCATTTGGCCAAGATATTTTAAAATATCAAATTACTGTCAATATATCAAAACTAATCATCATCCCTTCCCCTCCACTTCAATTTCCAGCATTTCAGGATGTTCTTAGATGTTTGTTAGCATTTCTGATATCCCTGTGTTTTGTATTGTACTTAGTTGCAGTGATAAAGATTTCACCATTGTTTGTGCACCTAGTTTTGCTCTGTAGCTATATACAGGGGCAGAATGTGTGTCATAAATACTTTATTTTACTGTGCATTAGCATTAGAGGTGACATGGTGACTAAGAAAGTCACATTATCCAGTTATGGTTAGTTTTAGGATGTTGTAAATTGTCAAACCATTTGATGGAAAAAGCAGCTTTCGATATGTTAATAAATGCTATAGAAATTTTTCTGA
>NC_142206.1:32893607-33016107 GCF_049639895.1 Pseudopodoces humilis | reverse complement strand
GTATTTGCTGGGTGGATAATTTTCAAAATTATTAGTATCATCAGTGTTTTTATTAATGAAGTGTAACTGAGCTAACAGGTTTTTTTAGGTTTTTTTTATTTTTATTTCTCTAGCCTCCAAAACTCTTATAAATAGTATGCTGCGGGACCCTTCTCAGATTCCAGATGGAGTGCTAGCAAATCAAGTCTATCAGGTATTAATCACACTTGTTTTGTTTGCTTTGGATTTTTTTTCCTTTGGCAATTCTGTTATCTGCCTAGCAGAGTAAAAGATTTTAAACCTCATTTAATTACTGTCATCATAAACTATCAGTGAGGTCAGAGTGCACTATAAATGGCAGTGCAATATTTGTGAGGGGAGCATTTCACTTTTTAATAGCTCACTTTTATAGTGAATAAAAGCATTCCGTTTTTGTTTTCTGTGATTAAATCTGAACAGCATCTGATAGCCTTTTTTAGGAAAAGTAATTACTGTTTTTAAGATACTCTTTAACTATAATGGTTTTGTAGTTGCCCATCAGTATACTACTTCTCTTATTTGTCTGCAGTGTACTGTGAATGACTGTTGTTATGGACCACTGGTGGACTGCATCAAACAGTATCCTTTCCCATAAAATTTTAGGTGCACAATTGATGAGCTTAGACTGTGTGGAAGAGATGTGTCTAGCTTTAACCTGACATAAAGTTCTGCTTCACAAAACACATTTCATACTCCTCTCTTTTACATTCAATCAACTAGAGGGTCACTGCAGAGCTTTCTCTTAAGTAACAAAAATCAGATGGACCATGGGAAGATGTCAGTTTGCTGGTTACACATTCATATGCCTGATTGAACCTCTTTGGTTTTGATTAGTTGAAATGCATATCTGGTTT
The DNA here is from genome assembly GCF_049639895.1 of Pseudopodoces humilis. Classification (NCBI taxonomy): domain Eukaryota; kingdom Metazoa; phylum Chordata; class Aves; order Passeriformes; family Paridae; genus Pseudopodoces; species Pseudopodoces humilis. The sequence goes on along the minus strand of NC_142206.1, from coordinate 33,015,235 downwards.
TTGCTTAAGGCTAAGTGACCATGCTTTGAGTGGTGGAGTTGGACTAGATGATCTCTGGAGATACCTTCCAATCACAACTATTCTGTGATTAAATTAATAAATTTCACAGATAGTGTTCAACATTATGGCTTTACTTTGTTACGAATATGAGTTTTAACTGAAATTTTTTCAAGTGCAATTCAGGTGTGATTGACCTGATGATTAGTATTTTTAAACTCCTATCTGACATTCCAGTGCTGTTCTTTTATTTTCTCTTCTTCTTAAAGGAGATTATACTAGCTGTAGTAATAAACCCTTATAAATCCTGAATTTTCAGGGATATATTTTTTTTGTCCTGTTAAAGTAGTTAATTAGAGAGCCATAGTGTGTACACTGAGGGAACTCCATGTGGCACTGGGTGTTCCAGACTAAGATTGGATTTTGGTAGGAATGATCGCTAAGAACCCAAATCTATTTTAATGAAGTCCTGCAGGAGCAGCTCTTCTGTTTCAGTCTGTTGTCAAAGGAAAAATCTCAAAATCATAATCTGCTAGCACTAAGCAGGCTAGTAAGGCAGTTCCCTCCCAAGTCCTAGAGAATCCTTGCATGAATCTCTGCATACAGTATGGGGAAAGATTTTGGTTTCCCTGTGCAGGTGCAGGGTAGGAAAGCTAAAGTGATGTTTAGTTATGCATGAAAAACAGTACTTCTTGTAGTTGTGGTACAGGTGATTGTCACTCTTTAAGAATACTTTCTTTCCACTAAAAACACTTGTGTCTACTACAGCCTCAGCCCTATCCCCATAAACTTTAGCAGCAGCAGGATAAAGTTCTAATTGTCATTGTGTTTTGTGCTTTTAATTGTAATTTTAAATATTCATTGAGATTATCTTCATGATTAAACAAAGTGCTCTGAAAGTGGATTAATCTAATAGGTCACACATTTTAAAGGGTTGTTGATCGCTAGTTTTCATATCTAGAATTTTAAGATTAATATTTTTTGCATGAGCAATCTGGCTGTAGTCTTACGAAAGTGCCATGTTATGTATTAAAAGTAATAAAGACACATATATAGAATTATGAACCATTTTTGAGACTTACTTGCCTGCAGTCTAGAAAAGACTTTTATATCCTCTTCAGATTCTGGCTCAAATCAGTTGTTGAATATGCAGTGACACCAATGAGGGTAATGAGGAGTTTCTCAATTCAATTTGGCACAGGAAAGCTTAATACTAAGCTGTGTGAGTGCATTACTGCAAGTATGTTGCTGAATTAGATGTTAATTTTGAGGTGCATAAAATAGTTAAAAATCAATTTAAAGTTAAGGTTTTAAAAGCATAATGTCTTCTGAAGGATTGCATATTGATTTTAAATATAACTATCTAATTGTATATGCAGGGACCAAAGTATGAAGTCAACCTCTTTGTAAATGCCAAGAGGCTATTTTTCAGTAATAGTTCAGATGCTTACGGGAAACTAGGCTGCTAGATTGCATGAGTAGAAAATGGCTTGTGAGGTTATTTACAAGTTTTGCCCCATGGTCATTGCCATACATCAATAACAGGTATTATTATAGACTAAGTGTTTTTGCTTATGGTGCATTGTAAATTCTGTTTGCAGTATTTTTCTTACCTTTTTGCCATTCTTTGTTTTTCCCTTTTGTTCTGAAATTGCTAGTAGAGTTTAACATAATACATAGTTTGATATAAGCTGTATGAACATATGAAATGATTCCATAGAATTATTTTTTTGCTCTTCACTATGAAGTGTTCATGTAAGTAATTGTCTGTAATGGTAAGGTGATCTGCAGCTTAAGCTTTAAGAAGTTACTTTAAACAGAATTTGGAACTTAACTGCTTTTAACATAAGATCTTTTATCATATTGTTCCAAAGGATTCTTCTTAAAAGCTTCCAGAATAGAACTTTGACCTCCAGGAGGATACATTAGAAATATTTAATTTGGTGACTATTTACATATTGCAAGGAATAGTGCATTGGATCAACAAGCTGTCAGTGAAGTGAAAAGGACTTCACTATAAAATACGATTTCATCTTTCCCTGACATTAGTTCATGCTTCTGAAAAATCAATTAAAAGGATGTTTTTTTACAGTAAGATGTTTCAGATGGATGTAGTACCTATCAATTTAAGAATATAAAGAAAGAAAACCAGTTGGTTTTTTTTCCAGCAAGTCATTTGCTGGATTGGAGAATTGATTACTAATCAGTAAATAGCAATTTTAAAGGTATTTAACTTCATGTTTTAGGATCACACTTCCTTTTATATTTAGAAGAATAATGAGTAAAATACAAATGGAAATATTGCCCTTGATTATTTTGAATAAATATGGTCAAGTGGTTCTTCATTCTATAAAATGTATGTTGTTGGTACAAAAATCTGATTTTTGCAAAGTTGTGTATGCTTCTAAAAATCCCTATAAGGATTTTCAAAACTTAGTGTTCAAATCACTGGTCACTTCTGAAACACAGATGAAGGCAAATAAATTCTATGGTTAATTGCTTTACCTATGATGTTTTTATGAAGTTGCTTCTTTTCCAAAGTAATCTGCCATTTCTTAACCTAAAGCTATCAGCGCTATTGGGCATGAGCACGAAGTCTTGCTGCGAGAAATGCTTTTGGAAAAAAACCTCTCTTTCATAGGTAAGAATCTGTAATAGAGGCTAGCCAGTGAATTCTTAACTTCAGAGATCTTGGTAACTGTTTACCTAGGACAAAATTCATCCCAAATACTCCCTATATTAGGTAGTAAAGAAGAGTAAAATATGATTGATGCTATATATGTTATCTTTTATTGATTTAGAACTGAGCAGGAACTCAGTTACCTAATACCCTATATATACAGCACATGCACAGGCTTGCAATTAATATTTTATAGAATAAGTAGTTGAAAAAAATGCTTTAATATCTGCTGCAGTATTACTTTTGGTGTCATGAGATATTAGCCATAATCCAGGCCTTATGAGATTTAGGAAGAAGCATATGAGATATTAGCTTCAGAATGCTTTATGTATTAAAGAACTGCTAGAAGATTCACTCATTTACCTTGCTGTGCAGTTTCTGCTGAATTTTTGCCCCCTGCTTCCCAATCAATGCAATTACTCTTTTTTACACTCCCTATTTTTAAAGTTATTTTAAGGATTAATTAGTTAGGAAGTTACTTTCATATTTTTCCTTTGAGCCTGCAGTATATTTCTTTTACATGAGTGCCATTGAAACAAAGATTAATGTTTAAAGTATCCATTCTCTAGATGTGATAATAAACAATGACTTCTTAAATCTCAGATTCCTTATATGATGAGATGACAGTGAAGTGAAATGCTCTCTTCTGTTAATGGTTGAGCATTGTACTAAATTTGTGTTAACAGGGAATTTTGCTGTGTTTACCTGGAACTATGATCTCTCCTGAAGCTATTAGCAGGTTAAGATTTTGGACACCTTAAACAATTTTAAGTTAGAAAGCATTATTAAACTTTTTAAGAGATTTGTCCGTATGATTAAGGAATCGAATTAGTGTGTTCTTTTATTTTAGAGAAGAGTGAAAAAAAGACAGGGTTAACTATCACATACAAGCTTGCAAATCACACTATGAAAATAAGAAGCAGATATTCTTATTTGACTGTAAGAGCACAGATACAGATAATAGGCTTAAGCTGTAATTGCACTGATGATGGCAAGTTAAAGTACCAAACAGTTCTAGGAACAATAAGTATAAAACAAGTTGCCAGGAAAGGTTGTGGAAATACTGTCAATGAAAAATTCGAGGCTAGATTTGACATCTGTCAAAGCTGGTAATGAAATCAGTTCTGTCACGATACCAGGGAATGGACTGGATGACTCACTAAGGGATCCTCAACCCAACGATTATAATTTTATTTGGCTTGCTTAAACAGTATAAAAATCACATTTAAATTTTAGTGTTTCATGACTTTGGATAAGCATCAATTTTGTCTTTAGAGATTAGCTCCAAGAAATTTGTGCTATTAAATTAAAACATGTAGAATGGGTTAACTTGTTAGAATATGAAGATAGAAATGAGAGAGCTTAATTTGTTGTTCACACTTTATGTATAGTGAAGTATTGTTTAGTCATGATTTAAGATATGTTAAGATTATGTCTGTGATCAGATGTATGTATTTCAGGTTCTAGATGTGTTTGGGGTTTGGGGTATTCTTAAAAAAAACTTTCCCTAAGTATTAGATGAACCCTACCAAGTTCCTTGCAATACAACTTTCCTTTTTGAAAAGCTAGTTCCAAAACTGCTTGAAGAAAACACCAGAAAAACAGAAGAGACGATAATATTTCCCATAGGTCCACAAATTCAGGTTTTGTAGCATCCTTCATTCTCGTTTTGAAGATGGCTTGTGATTTACATGCCTTATGGCTTGTAATCCCATTACTTTTTAGCACATTTCAAAGTAACAGAAAATTTGCAGTTCCCATATTATTAGTGTACTATTCCACTGTACTGTTCTTCAGGAATAGTCAGGGCGTTTGTATCAAATGTGTTCACCTGGGCAACGGAGAGTCTAGTTCAGGAGAGGAAAGTACAGTCAAAGGACACAGTGAATATCAAGTGCCTCAGTATAGTCTTAGAGCATGAAGTCACTTTTCATGTTCAGGACAGAATTTGTCTGTTTCTAGAGCAGTTGGCTTTCAAAGCCTACAGATCAGAAGCAACACCTTCAGACTCACCCTGGAATTGACTGGAATCCTATACACACTAACAGGGGTTACATTTTATTAATCCACTGTTCATGAGAAGTGCTTCATATACCATGTCCTCTCTTCAGCAGAAACAGTTCTCAAGTGTTTATCACTTGGCCTGAGATTAAAGTGATCAATACAAGCATTTTATTAAAACAGGCTCACAGCTTCACATGCCGTGCTGAGATGCCAGAAGTTCCTTTGGTTCCCACCAGTGGATGTAAATCATGAAATCTGATCAGTGTTTTCTGCTGTAATCTTAAATTTGCAGTTGTAGCTCATTCATGCACCAGCAGAAGAGGGCTAGTATAAGAACAATGATGTGTTAAATGGTTCTGATTGAGTGTGACATTGTGGTAAAGATGGAGCTGCAGTTTTATTGGAAAACTAAATTAATGGAGTATCTGTTGACAAACTACTTACTAGGGCTGTTTCCACATAATTTTCAAACCTGAAGATTTATAAATGTAACTGTCAAAACTGCTGTGGGCTGGCTTTCAAGCAGTTACTGAATTATTTTCTTAAGTGATGCTAGAGTTTAAAGATCTTTTGAGGTGCAGAATTCTGCCTCTGTATTTTCTGGACCAATGTGAAACATATCTGGCTGAAAAGCTAGAACTTCTTTTTGATGGTGTTATGGTTGAAAACAAAAATTTTACTCTGATTATGAGGAGTTTCACTTCCTCAGAGTTATAAGGCTTCAAAACACTTGGAGAAATAGTAATGCAAAGTTGTGTTTCTGCACATAGTTACATCAATAATAAACGTGGTTTTTAATATGTTTTCCAATGTTAATCACAGTTCAGAATGCTAGGAGAAACCACGTGAAGATATTCAGAACCAGATTTAAAACAAAAAGCATGTTCTTTTTCAAACTATGAGCTAGTATTAAAATATTTTAAAAGTAATTTGGCACCCTTGAAAAAAATAATCTGCTGAAGAATATTAAAAGTAATGCTGATGCAGATTTCAGTTCAGAGACCTGCCACATTGACCTGTTGAAACGTGTTTACATCTGTTTGGTTTTCAGCAAGTTTTTTTAAGGTGCATTTCCCTTATTTTGTGGTACTAGCATTTGTTATATGTGAAAGAAAACACTGATCTTTCCATTGTTGTTGCTCTTAAATGAACAAAATTTCAGCTGGGACATCTTATTGTCTATCCTAGATTATTTTAAACCATTAAGAGCAGGTTGCAGTTAACTAGATTTGAATAAAATTGTTTTGTTGTTTTTTCTTAAATAAGGATTCAAAGATTACGTAGAATATGAATTCATTTTTATGTTATGGAATAAACTTTCTATTTATAGCTTCTGTTAAATTAGAACCTTCTTGATCTTAACGTCATTTATCTGTTTACATGAAAATCTAAGTTTCAAAAAACAGTCAAAAATCAAGTCTGTCTCCAAATTATAGAAATGTTTTTCATTACTTTATCATATGATATAATGAAGTGTCACATTGCAAAGACTATTTACAGTGTAGTCTGTTTATAGTGAAGAAATACTCTCAAAATTAAAAAAAATATATATAGTACCACTCAAAAAGACTAAACAGCTATTGCAGTTTACACTGGCACAAATGTTCAGTGTTCCAAATTTACTTCTGTCCCATTTTCAGAATTAGTTCACTATATAAAATACTTCAAACTTATATTCTTCAATGAAAAAGAGTGGGAGAGTTTGCTTTTGGCAGTATTACAATATTTTGATTTCTGTTAGTGTGTTTTTCTTGTCATTAAAATGTTACTTGGACTCAAACTGCTGACCTTTCAGGATTTGTACAAAGTATTCAAAAACCGAGTTCTGAACATTGGCCATGAAACTACTGTCCTAACCTGATAAATGGATTGGAAATAAGCTACCCAACAGTGAGAATGGACCATTAATTTTAATCAAAGGTGATGTAGAAAGGCGAATGGGATGCATGACAATGTCAACAGCCCAGTAGGTGTTAAGGGGCTACACAGCCTTACTTGTTACTAGGTAGTGCCATTAGTTGAGCTTGGGTGAAGACAGAAAGCCATGCCTGGAATTGAATGACCAGGTCACTCCAAATTCTAATGGAGAAATGGTGTTTCAGAAATACCAGTGTAATGGTATCAGAAATCAAGGACAATAGTTTAAAAATATGAAGGGTGACATGGGCTTTTTTCCTTTCTTTTTTTTTTTTTTTCCCGTTTTTCCTGGTTTTTAAAAGGGAGCATCTTCTGCCTTTTGCAGTTTTGTCTTGCTCACTCATTATTATTTCTTGAAATGTTCAGCTCTAATATTTGTAAGCAATAAAGTTGTAGACTTAATGTTAGCAGAATGTCTAAATCTTTTTATATTCAGAAATTGGATAAATTCTACAGAATCCAGAATGCAGGAGAAACTAAAGTTATGGTGCTTATGTGCTTAAATAAATTTCTGTGAGAGAAATTTCTTGCTCTTTTTTTTTTTAACAACTTTATGCTAACATCAAAAATAAAACCAAGGCAGCAGCGACAGTATATCTACATTTGTGGTGTTGGTAGGATTAATCTTAACACATCCAAAGGTGGAGAGACTCTTCTTTCAATCAGTGAATATACCTCTTTATTTTGAATATTTGGAGGTTATAAAATACTGTATGACAGCTTGAATTAATGATGTTTATAATGAAGACATAAAAATGCAGGGATGACAAAGAAGCATTTTTATATCCATGCTTCAGGTTTTCTACAAAGGTTCATTTAATCTGACACAGCATTGCATGCATAAGAAAGATATGTATGACTGCATTAGTAATTCTTGCACTCTTATTTAGAATAAAATTAATTATGCTGCTGTCTACTTAATGGAATAGTTTTATAAACAGTAGTTCTTATTTTCTATGTACAGCTGAAGATCAGCTTCGTGCAAAGGGTTATGACAAAACACCAGATTTTATTTTAGAAGTACCAGTAGGTAAGTATTTTAAAAGAATTTTTATTATTTTGTGTAGAAGTGCTCATACAAAAATATTATGGCTACTTAAGTGAAGCATATTCTAGGATACTGCAAATAAGTCTCTTCAGGAGTTACCTAATAATTTTAAGAACTTCTAGTTTGAGTCAGAGAGATTTGATCCCAAATAGGATAACCCAATGTTTCTTCTTTAGTCTCTGAATGTTTTTAGCTCATTATCAAAAAATAAAGGGAAAAAAAGCAACAGTAAAAACCCCCAAATCCCTGCTCCCTCTAATGTATTCTACCCACTGCCCTTCTGAGCTGAACTCTGAAATAGCTATAATTGTCTTCTACTTCTAGACCAAATCAGTTCAAAGTAGTCTTAAGAGTATTACATTACCCCTATAGGTCATTGCATAAAGGTTTGTCATTGTGGAATTATTTTTTTGCCGTCACTTTGCATCCAAATAAAACTCTGCGGTTCTTTACTGTTTTTAAAAAGCCTGAATAGCAAGAAAGAATAAGGAACAAAAGTAAGTATAAAGGTCATGTTAAAGTTCATCTGCCTTTCCTGGCAGGTCTCAAGACCTTCATGGTCTTGAGGCCATGTGGCAGCTGTTGAACATGAGCTTGGAGGGAGAATCCACAACCTCTCTAGGTAACATGCGCCTATGCTCTGGCACTCTCACAGTGATAAAGTGGTTGCTGATGTTCAGGTGGAAACTCCTGTGTTTAAGTTTGTACCTGTTGCCTCTGGTCCTGTTACTGGACACCACTGAAAAGGGCCTGCCTCCCTCTTTACCGGCTCTTCAGAAAGTTGTATACATTAGTAAGATCATAAGAAGTAATGTGGACCATAATTAACACAGTACATACTTGGTGTTAAGGTACCCACTTTTATATTAGAAACATGAGATTATGTCCTACTCAGGAGCCTGATCAAAAGGAGGCCAGAAAAGCAATGATTTTTTTTAATTCTTGAGTAGGGAAACCAGAAAACACCCAAAAGAATTATTTTGTAATATTACTCTATTAGAAAGAAGGTTAAAAAAGTCATTAATTCATTTGCATATATTTGTCTCAAATTCAAGTAATAATAGTGCATTGCTTCTTTTAAATCATTCTAATCACTTGAGACTTACAGGAAATCATGTTCCTTGGATTCTTTTCTTAATGACTCAGTACATACCTAGGAAAGGCAGATGTTTCTTAGAAATAGCTTCTGAGCTGATTATACCTCAGCTGTTACATCTCCTGGGGTCTAAAAGCGTTGGGGGTGTGGAAGGATTTAGTAGTATAGGCCTACACAAGTTAACTGGGTTACTGATAGCAGGATAGTGGTGGCACATAAATCTTGGTGTGATGACTTCATGAGTTATTTTCCCAGATTTCCTGAGTAATTTTGTAGTCTGTGGTCAATCATTTGCTGCTATAGCCTCTTGTAATCTTTGTGTATAGTGCTTCTGGGTTTGCGTGTTCTCTGAAAACCTCATTCCAAGTCAAATTTAGGCTAAAGCATCATGATTGTGGATATTGTAGGTAACTTAAAATAAAGGTCTTTAAAATTTTTAAGGTCTCTACAACGATACCTAACAATACCTTTTTGGAGAATTGATCTCTTAGAGTGGTGCTCATGATTTCTTCTGCAAAATTACATTGTCAACTTCAGAGAGGACATTCTGTTTTCAAAAAAATTATGATTTTATTAATATTGGTAGTTCACTCCTGCAAGAAATGATGAAAGACATAAACCAAAGCAAATACCGAAGCATAGAAAGAAAGAGAAATTCAAAATCACATTTTTTCACATAAGCCTTCTTACCCCTAACTTCTGATGAGGCATGACTGGCTTTACAAAAGAAAGAAAGCAGACACATGTCCAGGATAAATTTCCTTCCCTTTCTTACACCTTCCATTCTGGACTGGTGGCAAGTGTCTTTCTTTAACAGCTTAGCTAACTATTTTTATCATTCAGCAGAAGTTTCCAATTTATTACCTGACAACTCTCTTCCAGCAAAGTAAGGGTAGTAGAAGAATACAGCTGTTTCTTAGTCTACTCTCTTTTTCTTCACATTCTGTTTGAGTTATAATAAATGCAGATATTTGGAACAGGGTGTAATTAAACTGAAATTCATGTGATTATCTATTTAAAGTATTTTCTGGTATTTTTTCTCAATTCCCTATGTGTGTATTTGAAAGATAATTTTTACAAGTATGTAACTCGGTTGCAAGCATAAATTATGTGGTAGATTGTGGAGTAAATAGAATGTTCCCTAACAGTCTTACAGGCTGTTGGGTGTGATTTTCAGAGTTCAGTGTGTTTTCTACTGTCACTCTAGCTGTGGAAGGACACATAATTCATTGGATTGAAAGCAAAGCCTCATTTGGTGATGAAAGTAGCCACCAAGCCTACTTGCAGGACCAGTTTTGGAGCTACTGGAACAGGTATATTTCTGTTATTTTTCCTTATAGATAAATAGGACTTCATTTAAAAAAAAATTACTGGATAAAACACTACTGACTCTCCGTGTTACTAATCTGGCATTTTGAATGTCATTAATTAGCATTTCAGGTTGGTGTGCTGAAATATTTATGAAAAATTGAGATCTTAATTGTTAGCATGCAGCAAATATATATAGTGATTTTACAGTGATGCTAGATGACAGAGTAAGTTATTTTGGTACAGAAGTTATATGTCAGGTTGTTTAGTACCTGACTTAGAAGGAAGATTTTGCTGTAAAATTTTGGAATACGTGCAAGGTGACAAATTTGATAAAAAATCTTTACAGTCTATCCAAGTGGGGTTTATGTATTAAGGATGTTATTGCTCATTGTCATTGTAAGTACGACAGTACTGTTTCACAGTGGGTTGTTTTTTTAAATAAAGTATTTCTTTTGTATATTATTTACATTTGAAGCAATAATTACAATTATCTTTGAGTTGAAAATATAGTAAGTATTTGCAGGATAAGGGGAGAAATTAGTTGTGCTAGACAGAATTTTGTGGCATGTTGATGGTATTGGTGTAAAGATATTTTATTTTAAATATGGTTAAAATACTTCCACTTTATTGTTCTAAAAATCATTATTATGTATATTTGTAAATCTTTCCATGATCCTAGACACCTTTGCACTGGAGGATTTTTTTCCCAAAAAAAACCTAAACAGAATGCTTCATCTTCAGTGCCATTTTTCTGTGTATTAGAACCCTAAGAAAGATAGTGAGGCAAGTTAAAGTTTTAATAACAGATTTTTTAAAGCATAGATTTAGAAGTCTTCTCAGCATCCACAAGAGCCCATCAAAGGGATAGCGGAGAACATGGCACAAGTGTGTGAACGTGCAACAAAAATGGGGTGTGTGCCAATATCAGAGACTAATCTGGTGACCATTAGCGTTTCAGACAAATGTGAAAACAACTAGCATTAACTTTGGAAATACCTTAAAAGAGGTTCAGTAGAAAGCTGCAGAGAAGGGGAAAACAGATCTTGATAATAACATCATCAAAGTGCAGAATTATGCTCTGAAGCAACATTCTTGATTGATATGAAAAGGACCTGCTCTTCTTTTACAATCCCAGAAAGCAGAGAATTGGAAAACTTGAATCAAGGTAATGGGAAACCTGGAAGGCTGTCAGTTGTTGGATGAAGATATTATACTCTAGAGGAGTTGTAGAAAATAAATTGTGAAACACTGAATATAAAACTTAAAAAGAAATTTGAGTATATACAATATCTAGGCAAATGGTGAGAATGGCGGGAAAGACTGTGATGCAAACAGTGCTGAACTGCGCATTAGTGTAAAGGAAATGGAGCAGCTCAGCCTGGGAGAAGACCATCAGGAATACTTTCTGGTGTAAAGGGTGTGTTTGAAGGCATCCATTATGGTATCAGAGAAGAATACCTCCAAGAAGTGATTTTTAAACAGATAACTAACTAATTTTTAAAGATACTAACTTGAGATGTGGTGAAACTTGCACTGGCAGGTAGAATGAAGGCACTGATCCAGTTGTTTGTAATAAAATTGCCATTAAAGTTTCTGTCTTTTTTTTTGTGCTATCAACTGTCTATCCACATTTTAGTGTAAAACATTTGAGAATAGTGTATACCATTTGCACCTGACATTTCCAAAGGAAACTTCTCTTATGCTTTTATCAAGAAACTAAGTTGGTGCTAATTTCATTTTAATCTTAACATGTACCAATTAATAATTTGACTTCAGAAGTGGAATAATATCTCTCACTGAGCTGTTAGTCAAGTGTCTTTAATGTTGCAATAGCTAGACTGGAATGATACATGGATCAATAAAACATTTTGGAAATAGTTTTGAGATATTTCCAAATCTGGTGTCATAGATGTTTGTATTGGAAACAGCTACAAAAATGGTTGATTCTTAAAGACAGTGAATTTACATTTGTATAAAGAAAACTAGAATTCTCCATAGTAAGATTTGTTATGCCCTGAATCAAAAATTCAGGTTAATTATGGAAATTAGGCAGATTTCTGTGGGGTTTTTTAAAGAAAAAATCCTGTTAGTTTTAATGTTGGTACTTCTTGGCCAAGCTGACAGTGCCACATCTTCAGAAACAAGTTCTGAATGACTGTATTTTCTAATATAATGACAGTTGGGTTAATGAACACATGTTAACAGATCAGGTTGCATGTGGATTAGACAGTTAACTTTGGTCTCTATAACTATGTATATGAAAGGACACAGGTGTAGCTGCACAAACTATGGACCAATTTTGTATTATTTAATCAGTCTATACAGAAGTCTCTCAAGAGAGAACCTGATTCTCAGTCAGTCCACCACATCTTTGTGTCTCCCTTCCTCTTGAAAGAGAAATCATTTGGAGAAAAAGCATGAGTTCACAATAGAGATGATATGACACTCAGTTAATAGTTTAGGGTTTTTTAAACCTGACCTATTGGTTGAATGTAAAGCAGAAATGAAATTCAGGAAAAAAATCACCTGTTAGATGTGGATAGAAACACAAATCTTGATACTTTGAAAGGATTGAAAGTGAGAGGTTTTAGACCTTTTCCATTCAGCTTTTTTATTGCTTACCTAAAAATTTGGAATCAAGCTGGAAAAGTTTGTGTTCTTTTCTCACATGTCACAGATAAAGAAGAATTCTATTCAGAATCTGACCGTATGCTTTGAGCATAGCTGGGGCTTGTTTGCTGTTGTGTGTATTTCATTAAATCCTGTACTTTGTGCTAACTAAATCTGTGCGTGTCTTAAATTGGTCTGTACTGACAGGAAAGAAATGGCACTTTCTCATTTAACAGAACAGCTCCCTAGATGCAGTCAACCATGTCTGTTCACCTCAGTGCAGAGGAACACCTTTTTATTACTCTGAGTTCTGCAGGGACAGCTTAGCGAGGTTTTTTATGGCTCATACATCAGTGGTATTGTTAAGCAATTTTCAATTGCAGTGGTGCACTGCAACCTCATCTTCAAATTAAGCTCCACATTAAAAATGTACAAAGTGTACCTTGTCAGTGGATTTGCACAGTTATAATTTAAGATGTTGTTTAGATATTAAGTTTTTTCAATAATAAAGAAATAGGAAAAGGCAAGTTTGGTCTTGCATATTCCCAGACTGATTTTGCAGAGTTATGTTTTAGGAAAAGAAAGATATTTTATATACTGGACAAACTTAGTATAAAGTGATTCATATACTTCCTTCAGTATGTTTGTTCCTCCAGAGCAGTGGCATCCGCTGAGCAGGCTATAGCTTACATTGCCCCTGGGTAAACAAAAAAACTCCATGCACAAAATAGAATTGCTTTGTGCACAACTAGTAGATACCACACTTTCCATTCTTCACTGGTCTACATTGGTGTATTTGTTGTCACTATGAGAATAAAAGCTATTAAATAGTCAGGGTGACCAAAGGTAACTTGGAGAGCATGAACAGCAAATTACACAGATTGCACTTTAAAATGAGGTCTATGGATCTATGGACCTGTTATAAGTTATTTTAGGGTTTAGACGAATGTTGCTGTTTCTTTTTCTTTCCTCCATAGTATCTGATTTTATAACTTTTTTTTTTTTTAATTTAAATTAAAAATTGGAGTCCTAGCTGTAAAAGTCTGTTAGTCAGAGCTGACAGGCATGAGTACAGTTTTCTAAGGATATGCAGACCAGCAACACATGGTTCAAACAGTAATTAGTGGGTGCACTGTCAGTGACTTGCTGTAAGATATAAACTCAAATACAGCAATTTACATTTTCTATCTTCTTCAAGCATGGCTAAGGCATATGTACAGTCTGGAATGTAATTTCTAGAGAGTCCCAGGAGATGGCTTGACGTCATTATTAGCTAAAGAGACTTTACTATATGTGAGGAAAACCATAGGAAAATGTCATATTTGACACTGTTATTAAACTAAAGGCAATTTCACATAGTGAAAAAGAAGCATTTCATCTTCTCTTTGAATAAAATGGTAAGTCATCTCCGTACTAAATTCCTTCCGCCATTTCTGTGTTCTAAATGTTTAGTCCTGTGTTTCTATTTTTTTGAGAGAAGAAATAAAAGTGAGTTTCCCATAAGTAATTTTAAAATACTATTCACACTTTTTGGAAGCCTAAATTCGTGATTCAGTGTGTCGTTAATTGGTGCATTATACCTGATCTTGACACTTCAGTTCATAACTATAAGTCATAGTAAAATTATTAAATTATTGCAGAGCCGCCTCGATTAATAAAAAATATTTAATTCAGGTAAGTGCAAAAAGAAATTGTGCAAAGGATTATATTTCACAAGACAAATGCACATAATGTGTTCCTAGGTTGTTTTGAGAAAAGTGTTGCGTTCAAATTCATTTGCAGTTGATGGTAAGGATGAATTCTATGTGAGCAATGTCTGAATCAGGAGATAAGAATTAGAGGCATTTTTTGCTGTTTATCTCTTTAAATTGGTTTGACAGGTTACTGTGAAGACTGTTGAAGTAATAATTGTTGTCTGATTGTAGGTGATAGGGGAGGAGGGAGATGTGTTGTGGGTTTATGGATGTCCGTTCTGTTGGCAAGCTCAGTAATCTTCAGTTGTAGATGGTTAAAAAAAATTGTTTTGGTGAGTTGAAAACCATTCTAACAACTTGACTTGGAAGAAACCTTGGGAGTTACATTTGTCAAGTGGCTAGGAAAACTGTTCATGCATACCCAGTATCCAAAGCAGCCCAAACATAAAGAACTGAAAGGTCATTCTTCTCCTTGCAGTATGATGGTTTGTTGACATATTTTGACACACTGGTACAATGCTGAAAGGTTTTGACCTTACTGCAACACTGAGGGACTTAGGGTTTGTTTAGCTATCTAGTGCTTGTAGATTTTCACACATGCTGGGTTTTGCTATGCTCCTTTTTCTCTCCCTTCTGTCTCCACTTGAATTACTAAATTAATCTTAAACAAAAATGGATGTTGGTAGAAGAGAGAGTTTAGGGTAGTTTTTACCGCTTAAGACTTTATATAGGAAGTTTCTTCAAAACTAATTAACTTTTTTTTAGTGAATTACTATGCCATCTTGCTAAGCTTAGTAGCACTAAGTAAGATGTTTGTTTATAGACAAGAAGAAAACCAAAAGCATTGAAAAGTGCTATTTTCTACTACTTTTCTAGTAGAAAATGCAGTAGTCTACTTTGTGAAGATGATAGAAGTCAGTGTTCTTCTGCAGGAGTAATAGATAGCTACAAGCGTTCATTCAAATATACATACATATACACACAAACACATAGAGGCTTCACAAATATCCTAGATACATTTAGCCTATTTCCAATTGCATTTCATAGTAATTATTTTTGTCTTTATTTAATGACACATGAACAGTATAAAAATCAGCATATAGCTTATGAAAAATATATTTTTTTCCTCCAGCTCAAAAGTAATGTTTTTAGATTTTACCTGTCATGCTCTCTTCAACAATGTGGTTGAAAAACAGAGTAGAAATTTTCACTGAGACTATGGCTTATGCATAGCATAAGTTGATTGTTTTGCTGAGCATTGTAGATGGTTTAATTTTGTATCAAAACTAATTTTTGTCAAAGCAAAGAAATAACAGACAATATTTTATTCATATTATCATTTACGTTTGAGTGATTGATATTAAGTATATATTTTCATGCATTGTTCTCCTTAGGTATTGTATTTCATACAGATGTGAGACTGAGATTTTAATTAGAATTTAATTATCTTATGTAAGCCTCTTTCACTGCTAGATTGTTACATCCTGAATTAAAAAAAAAATAGTAAATGAAGCAGTATATGTCTTTGTTTACATTATTTTTCCCTTCTATTTTTCTGTACCGTTCTAAATATTTTCTCATGACAAGAGATTCACATAGTGTAGATAGAGCATTTTCAGCTTTCTTCCATACTACTGCAAGGCTTCAGCTCCAGTTCTCCTGGTATTTCTCATTCAGATTAGACAAGCATCTAAGTTTATGTACGATAAGAGCTGACAGCATAGATCCTGCTATTCTTGCCAAAGGCCTGGTTGCAGACACTCCACTATGTCAAAGAATGTCAACCCCCCACAGACCTTACCTTTCAGAACTCCTTGTAATTTTTAATTGACATTTACATCTGACATTTTCAATGTATCTTTTAGTGTTGGTTCTTTATCTACCTACTAGTAGTTGAAACCAAACCAAAGCTAAAAGACTGCCTTCCTGTAAGCTATGATATCGTATATTTTTTATTTAACAAGGTCAAGTTGCTGGCTGAAACTCAAGAATGATCAGCTTCCTCTTCGTTTTTGTAACTCCAGAGGTGCTAGTCTAATCTATTTCAAATGACAATTGAAGAAGGTAGTAGGCCTGTAAAGTGAAATTTAACTTCTAGTACTAATGAACAAAGCATAAGGGTATTATTGTTACTGTGCATGTACAGAAGGGATGCAGAGATTTCAAAGAAATTTTAAGAATACTAAGAGGGAGTTTCCTTTGAGTCAGGTACTTGAATAGTGAAAGTGAAAATATACCTATATTCATGCAAGGTATGTTAAGAGCATAATATTGTGAATAAAGTAAAACTGGCAAGTATGTCATTTAGCTACATGTTTCAGTTGTTGAGCTTCTTTGCCTTCAGAAATCTCGTTTATTTGGGTTACAATGCTAAAAGCCTAATAAATTAGTTTGAGCATAATTATCCATCTACTAGAAGTTAGAATGGAGGACTACAGTTGATCATAAATGTCACAAAGCAAAAAAAGTAGAAGCAGCATTTTGTCACAAATAATGCTGCTTTTCTTCTAATTAGTTAATTTACATTTTGCAAATTAAGGGCAAGATTCAGACAGAAGATAATCTAGTAGCATATCATAGCTTTACTGACCTATATTTGTATATGCCAAATTTAAGTTAATTAGAAATGTAGATGCTGTTTGTTTTATCTGTCAAAAAGCTCATGTTAAAAAAAAAAATCTAGACACACTTTCCCCCCCAACATTTATCATCTAAATAATAGTCTTGCCAAGATGGCAGCCTCATAATAAACTCTTTTCAGTGGAGCGATGGGTAATGAAGCTTGCTTGTGAAGGCAGCGAAAAATGTTGTCTAGCCAAATGTGTGGATATGATGGCTAGAGAATCAGTGGACTTTCTCAGTCATCAATCTTTTTAGTAGCCTCTTACACATCTGAATATTTTGATAGATGATCTAATAATTGAGTTATCTATCTTTCTAACTATCAGAGTTGCATAAAAATTATTCTCACATGCTATTGAATATTATATATATTGAGCATCCAGTAAATTTTTCAAAAGAGGTCCGGGAGGTGGAGGAATTTGGTTTGTCTTAAGCAGCCTTTAATACATTAAATGGTAAATTATTATGTATAGAATACAAAACTATATGTACTAATATAAGCAAAAAATAAATAATTCAATAGCTGATTACAGATAGGTCTCAGTAAATAAAGCATTTAAAAGCATGGGACTGGTGAGGTTAATGCACAATCTAAGAGTAATTTGAAGTACAAAATGAGTAGATTCAGTAGTCCCTGGGCAGTTAATGGACAGGAATCACATTTCCACTCAGTTGCACAAATTCCTTATGCCTAAATCTTGGCTTAGGCAAAAAGAAATACAGTGTCACTATGGTGTATCATGTTTCTATTCAGCCTCTGTGAGAGCTCCAAAAGTTTCTTTTAATTAAAGATGAGACTGAAATGTATATATTGAAACTTCCTACATTTTGTTTGTTCCGAGTGATTGTACAATATGGATTCCTGTTTCCAGAGCACAATAATCTGCTTCCCTAGAACACTAATCTTGCATTAATGTAGACACTGAGGTTATTTGGATAAATTGTATTAAGCATGTCATTAGATGTGTTTTACTAAAGCTTCTGAGTGGCAGAGCAAAATGCTTGTTGGTGTTGGTGTACTTTTATTAAGCACCACATTATATCATTCTTCATTTCAAATGCATTTCCGATTGGGTAAAAACTGTTCCAACAATAAGTAGTATATTGTTGCATTAAGAATATTTTTAATTCAAAAATATTTTTTCTGCATCAATACCACCAGTTTATGTTCAATTACATACTTTTGTAGAGACTGTAAAATGTTCCTTCTTGTAAATTCTTGAAAACTGTGTGATGGGGACTCATTTCTTAAATAATTTTCTGTTTTTTAATACTTTCTTTGTTTCATAACTACAGCAAGTAGCAATTAAACAAGTAGGTTTAATGAATAGTTCTCCAGTTAGCAAAGAGGCTTTTCTTTCTCTGTTCAGAACTAGAGTGACTGGGGTACATTCTTTAGGATATCAAAAATTTGTGTACTCATTTCAGAATTTTAATGGAAAAGTATCAGAGGGATTTTCTTTATAGTTACTACCTGCTTAATGTAGAATGAGAAAAATGGATTTCAAGGACTGGCATGTTATCATTGTTTGAGAACACTTTGTGAAAGTATCATTGAACCTCATGGGACCTTGCCACTGCATATGGATCTGCAAATTGAACAAACTTTTGTCTGTCTCACCAGCAGTGGTTGTGACTGATAATGAGTAAGCAGAATTCTTGATGTTTATTAGTTCTTCCTAAACATGCATAATTAGTTAGTTAAAGCTGGGTACATATGAAGCAAGACACTGAAGTAAGGTGACTTGAGTATCAAAAATGTAAAAGCTTACAATAAAGTTTGTCTCTGAAGTTCCACATTTTTCTTGCAATATTGCATCCCATTTGAACAGTCTACATTTTTGTTTTCAGTAATATTTAGTTTGATTTTATGCCATTTTAAGTTACGTAAGGATGATGTTACAGAAGTATAATTTAAACCTAGAACTAAGGCAGTAGAAAACAAGTTACCAAAAAAAAAAGCTTAAATTATTCTCTTTTATTACTTGTTGAATTTTAATAGAAGAAAATAAAATTGCTTCTGAATGTATAAATTCATATGCAATTAACTGGAGTTTATCAGTGTCAGTGTTATGTGGCTTCTCCTGACCTTAAGTAAATTGGCAGTTAATCTAGGTAGCATTTGTAGCATTTCTGCTAGAGAACATACCAAGCTCCTAAGCATGCACAGTGTGTTATCTACACTTACGTATATATTTGTGTGTATACTTCATGAATGTTTAGATCTTTATTTAGGAAAGTGATCTTCATTTCCCTCTCCTAATCAAAATAGTAAGCATCTGTGTTCCTTCTTTTCATTTGATTAGCATTCTCTCATCCCTCACTAGTCTTTGATATGAACATCAGGAAATCATGTCCTTTTATTTAAATGATAAATGTGTCTTTGTCATGAATACTTACAGACATTCTAAGATTTACATCTGAATTGTCAAAGTGTAACTGCACGGCTTCTCTGATGTGTGACATTATTAGTGAAATAAAGAACATCTCAGTTTTTTATGGATAGGCCTTAAGTATTGACACTGCAAGGCTAAATTAGTTGTGATGCTGCAAAAATTTTTCCTTCATCCACTGTTTTTCTAAGATGTGTTGTTTATCAACAAGAGAAAATCAGCTGCATGAGAATCTCTGCAGCCATTCCTATTTACATGTTCCAAGCTTGTCTCTTCATGTTTCATTATTTCAGTCTGATGTCTAGTTAGCTCTTATCAAAACTAATACCATCTGAAGTACCAGGCTTCCGGTAGTCACACAGCCAACATAAAAATTGCAGTCTGACTAATATTATTAAAGACAGTATCTCTTTAAACCTGGGCTTTGTTTCAGTGTCTAGATAAATTATGTCTTGGAAATTCATTTCAGTGAATGAGTCACTGCTGTTTCAATAGATGAAATGCATCTGCAATTATATTCTGCATGTTTTTAAATTTAAAAAATAACAAAAATACAAGTGTTAAGATTAAAGCTTTGGTACCATTCTTACTGTGTCTTGATGCTACTAAGTCAGAGCTACTGTATGGTTGTCTTCTTATTGTTCAAATAGTGTAGTAAGTTAAAATATTTTATAAGACAAACACCTAAATGAGATTTTATAAACTATTTTATCATCTATTTGTAGCAAAATTTGAATGTGTCAGGCAAGTAGGTAATTTAATTTTAGTTCCTACAGAAAGCTAGTGTTCCTTGAAATCTCTAGATTTACTTACACAGGATAAAACATTTTTTCCTTTATCTTTTTTTCTGCTCTTTTATTTATCGTATTCTGAGTATATCATGGTTGAATTCATTTCATGTTCTGAGTGATGAAATGCTGAAATTGAACCTTTGAAATTTATAGTTTCAAGATATTGCTATTTATAATCATTAAAATTCACAAAATAGTTGAGAGGAATTTAGTGAGGGATCCCACAAAATATTTTAAGGGCCCATGATCATGATCAGTTTATAATTGCAATATTCTGTAATGTCATATATACAGTACACTGCAATAATTAAATTTTTTTTCAACTTTTTAGTGTTGCTTACCTCAGAAACTTTTACAGCAACATTTCTAGTATAGTCAATTTTTTTTTATTCCAAGCTTGCTTATATTATAAAGTCGTGTAAAATTGATCATATTACTTTTATCTCTTCATTTGGAAAGCACTGTTTATTTAAAATTAATGAAAATTACACATATTACAGGCGTTCTGTAAAACTGCTTTTGTAAGTATATTTTCATTTACTTGTTTCAAAAGGAGAAATTCCTTTTCAACACAGCCCAACAAAGTGAAGTGGTATTTTCTGGCATACGAAGGATGCCTGTGAGTTTTTGAGACACTGAAGCTGTAACCAAACTTGAAGAAGACAATGATGGCAATGAGCTTCTGTCCAGAGTTAATCAGCTGCAGAATTTGTAAACTGCATATGTGTCAAAGTTGAAAATGTTAGCACTCTGATAGAAGCTTGAAAAGGTTAGAGCTGATAAAAGCCATCAGCAGTTAAAGAAGGTGATTTATGGGAATGTAATGACACAAAATGCCTCATTTATCACTCATATATAGATAGGTTAAGGTTTTGGTGTCATACTTTAAAAACTTGACCACTTAGAATTGTCAAAATAGGTACTTAATTGCCCGTCATACATTCAGTTCATATTTCCTTTGCTCGAATTTTGGTGATTTTACTGTTTTGCTTTTCATATGGTTCTTTTTAAAGTCATTCATATTTCATATTTATTTCATATTTGTTTCAAATGGTATGCTCAGTGCTCTTTTAGAACTTTTATTAGGTAAAGCTGTTGATTTGAATGCTGTCCAAATCTTTTGTTGATTTACAATTTCATTCAGCCTAACTGTAAGGAAAATAACTGAAGGTTTCATTTTCTTCTGTTCTATACCACTAATTCTCATCAAGAGTTTACAGCTTTCTAATTCAATCCTTACATTTCCTCTCCAAACTGAAATGTGAGATTTAAAAGTGAATCCATCAACTGGTTTCCAGTTCCAGTCACTTAAGTTACTGTTTATCTCCATGCAAATTAAATTTAATCCAAAACTACCAGTACTGTTAAATGATCCTAAAACAAAATAAAAATGTTAAGAAAAGTGCATAGTAGTATGCTGACTTGACGTGAGGACAGCAGCAAGCAAATCCCATAGATTTGAGACTGACTGGTTTTATTTTAACTGTCCACAGTTTCATCATGGTTCTGTAAAAAAAGTAAATGCAAACATGGATAAATTCTCATCAAAGTGTGAGACAGATATTACAAATATACAGGTTCAACTTCCAAAAAAAAAAATTATAATAATGTTTCTAAAGATTTCTTTTTCTTTACATATTCTTTTTAAACTATTTCATCCTCCCATTTCCAGATCTTATACAGAAAATTCTGAGCAGAATAATTTTAATTTTTAATATCAAAAAACTTACCTTTTTGTTAGCTTTCACAATTTATGGCCCCAGTTGTATAGCATTCTGTTTGTTCAGCGATGACCTTCCAGGTTCGATTTAAAAAGAAGTCAGAAGCATTTGTCATGTCTGCTCGATCTTGTCCAGAGGTACCTATTGTAATTATAAAGGACTAATAAGGTTGTTTATAATATAACAGTCTGACAACCCTAAAAAATCTTCTGGAGAACAACTTCCCTTATTTTTTTTTTTGTCTTTCTTAAGAGAAAAAAACCTCCCTTCTTGCTCTGCATTGCACTGCATCTTTTTAAATTAAGATGAGAAAGCATAAGAACTTAAGCATTGAAAAACTTAGTTTTAAAAGATAAACTGTATAATTTTCTCATTTGTAAGTCTTGGAAATACTCGGTACCAATGTGTCTGTAGTAGAGTTACCCTGTATTTAATTGGGGTGTATAGAAGTGATGATGATGTACTTAGAAACACTGAATTCCTTTCACCATGTAACAAAAGAAACCCACTTATTACTGTGTTGCAAAAATATGCGATACATTAATATGGTGATCTCTTTCTTAGGAAAAAAAATCCAAATTAAGACAATTCTATTTATTCTATTATAAACATTATAAACATACTGCTGTAAGTGGATGTTATTATAGTGGTATTTTTCATTATATGTCAGGATTTTTGCAAGTGACTTATGATCATTTTTCCTTTCCTATGCCTTTGTCTTTCTTCCTCTTTCCTTTTTCCTCCCCCATTTCAGCATCATCCAGCAATACCACTTTTTTTTATAGACATCTATATAAGGTAAACAAAAACCCAATGGAATTTGAATGTTTGACAGAAATGTTTACCTCTCTTGTATGGTATGTAACAACACTGGAGTATTGTCAGGCTACCATACATCATTTAAATACCCTTAGACAGCAAAAGCAAAATCTTGACAATTCAGTAATCTCATCATGTGATTTCAAGAAGGCTTTTTTTCATATGTACAATTGAGACAAATTTATGTTGTGTGTATTTATGGTTGTTAAACTCAAAATTGTCTCATTTCATTAATTTTTAACATTGTGCTCTCTTAATGACTATGAAGAAATGTATTAAAATGCCTTAATTACAGGGCTAGAAGAAGAGAAAGCACAAGTCTTTTTAGCATATGATCTTTCAATTGCTCACTAAAGGATAAAGAGGGCATTCAAGCGTGGTTTAGATAACTGTCAGCAATAATAAAATGCAAGGTAGTTTGTAGAGCCTTTAAAGACCTTTCAGGGAAATAGATTTAATTAAAAAACAATAAAATGGACTTTTCATTTCAAAGAAATCCAAAATGTTATAAAATTTCAGGATGTTGCTGTATTAAGAGTAATGTATGTTTCCAGGGATAAGGAAAAATAACTGAATATACTCTACAAACCACAAAGCAGTGATAGCTTTATTTTGTGTGTGTAAATGTATGTCCTTCAGCTCTTTAAACATAGACTATGAATAGCACATTAGAGATATTTCGTATTATCTGAACTGTGTGATTTCACCTGTTTTAGGTTCTTTTAGTTTAAGCTTTCAACAAGGGTGGTTTTTAAAAAAAATACAAGATGAACACTTAGCTTCTTAATATTAAATTATGTTCTCAAAATTACCCTCAGAACAAGACAATTCCTATACTGGCAGTAGTTCAGTTGCCTGTTTCAGAGTCTATAGGTTCCCATTCATCATTGTTGCATGTATTAGGTACTATGGAAATATATTTTGAAGTATATTTCTGATTTCTGCTTTTTTTATTCTCACAGTATGAAAAATCACATTTGCTAATTTCTAATGTTTTTGGCTGTGTGGTGTGTTGAAAAGTTTACTCAAGAACTTATTCTGCAATATCAAGTTTCTGGCAAACTAAGAGCAACTTTACTTACATGTTATGATAGCAGTGACTGCTGTCTTTTTAAAAGTTTTGCACCTTTGCTGTGCAAAAAGCCTCATGCTTTCCTGAGGAAATTTCTGTAAGCTTTTTTCTCTCACTCTGGTGCACACACTTTAATAGGTTTTAACCAGTTTGTTGTAGGCAATAACAAAACAAATCTGTATGAAAGTTGTCTTTGTGTAGCAAGGTGTTTTACAGATAAATTAACTTCACCAAAGTACATTTTCAGCAAATGCTAAAACTCTGTCAGTTTTTTAGTTACAATTACTGGCCCAAGTACATTCTAAAACTTGTTCATAATGAAAATGTGACTTCAATATTTAGGGTCTTTTTATATCCTCTAGTAAATTTAGTTTGGATTGTTAAATTCATAACAGTGTTCACTTTGTCACTGACTGATCATAAAAATGGAAAACATCCCTGTTCCTGGAGTTGGTGGTTTTTCTTTTAAGAAAAGTAAGGGTTTGTTTTCTGCTTGCTCACATACCTTGAACTGGAGCACAAATGAATAGCAAAGCCTCTGCAAAGTACACTGGACATGTGAGAAAGCTAAAAATGTACAAATGTCTGGCACTGTTCTGTACAAAAATGCTTCTCTGTTTTCTTCATTGCTGGGTTTCCTGAGGCTTGAGGACTCAGGACCCAAGCTACAGCAGACCACATGCATGCTTAACTTTGGCATAGTTTTGACAAAGAAGTGCCTCACATCATCCTGTTATCAAAGTCCTTTCTGTTTTCAGCTGGTTGTGTCTATTTCTTACCACATCTGTTGGGCTTGTAAATTCAGTAGAAGCTCAGGTCAAATGTGGAGTCTGCTTCCTTTACCTTTTTACTAGTGATAATGTTGTCTGCTTACCAAAGTTTTGTTGTGGTTGGGGTTTTATCACTTTATTGCCATGGCTCATACAGAGATGACTGCTTTTCTGTAGCAGCTTCTGTAAACTTTGGTAGACACGCTCAGCTCTTACTGAGTAAAACTTGCTATAGCGTGTTTTTTTCTTATGTTAAAAATCACTTTTCCTTTATTTAAAGACCTCTCCTTACTGCTAGAACTTCATTAAAACCAGTAAACTTTCTGTATCATTTCAGTACATCAAAATAGAGCCTTCAAGAGGGGAGCGTGCATGATTGGAGGGCTGAAAGTTTCGTCTTCTTGTAGGGGAGACTCCAGTTCCTTATGTGTTTGCCCAACAGTTAGCACATCTACCCTCAATACAAGCTGAGGCTTTCATGATGCAAGTAATAAAATGGCCAAGATAGAATAATGGTCTTCATTTGTATTGTTATGCATAATGATTCTTAGTAACTGATTCTCAGGCATGTGCCTCCAGACAGTGGGCAGGGTAAGCTATAACAGCTGTGAATGTAGCTTTGAATCTGTTCCATTGTTGATCCATTAGTACTCTCAACCAAATCACCTGTTGCTTTTATATTTAAAATTCACCACCTGTAAAAGCCTGATACTGCATAAAAATATTTCAAGGGTAAACTGGTTTTACTCAAGGTAAAAGACACTACAGATAGAGACATAAAAATATGCTCTGTTCTGAAAATTTTCTTTTCTCATAGCAAAAGTGTAAATCTAAGCACGGACCT
Source organism: Pseudopodoces humilis (assembly GCF_049639895.1). NCBI lineage: Eukaryota > Metazoa > Chordata > Aves > Passeriformes > Paridae > Pseudopodoces > Pseudopodoces humilis. The sequence goes on along the minus strand of NC_142206.1, from coordinate 32,989,846 downwards.
TCTCATAACTTTAATTTTGTTAGCACCATTTTTAGGGTGTCTGGGAAGAGAAAAAGAATACAGAAATATTATCTGTACTTTGGCATAAAGCATTTTAAAAACATACAGTTCCAGATATTTTTTGGCTTGTGTTAAGGAGATAAAGGATAGGATTCTAGGAAATATACAAATTACATTAAACTACCACTTAAATCATTCTCTGCAAAATGTCCAGAGGTACAAGTTCTTGACTGCCATGGAGAAGACTTTCCCATTTGTAGAAGCTCACTATACTGACTTTTGTGTCCTGTGTTTTTCTGCTCCTTCCTCTGTGTAATCATCATGTGCAGCTCTGAAAATTAATACCCTTGCTTGTAGATTTTTTTTTTTTTTTAATTTAAACATCACAAGGCCAGTAAGATGTGATAGCACTACACTGCTGAGCCTCTGCTCTCTCCTTGGCTTGAATAGACCTCAAATTTAGCCTGGGTCTGTGGAATTGGCATGGTGGGAGAATCCCCTTCACATGTAAATCTTGGGAAAATGTCTGCACTGAATTATATAAATGTAACTAAAATATGAGATATAAATAGAATGTAATTTTATAATAGTCGTTTTTGTGCATATCAATATGCAATAGTTCATATTTGAACTAACAGTAGTTCAAAATTGTACCTTGCTGTTGATATATTTCTTGTATCTCATCTGTAGTATTCTCTCCCTGGTTTTGCTATGATACACAAGTGTGTCTGAACTGAAACTAGAAAAGTTCACTTTTTTTAAGAATGAAAAATGTGAAGACTGTTGTTAGTTGCGGAGGAGACAAAAGGTGTTAACATCATGGGATGTTGTTTTACCTATGATGAAATACGCTGTGCTGCATGAGTCTTTTCTGTGACATGAGGGAATTTGTGTTGATTTCAACATTGCTTTCAGTACCTCACAATGTTTGTTTTAGAGTATTAGTCAGATTAGTCAGATTTTATTAGAGCCTACTGAGTTTTGCATAATTAAAATTGTAGCAATAGCTAAATGCTATAAATGCAGAATCTTTGCTTTGACAAGTGTTCTCCAAGTTTCAAAGAAGGAGCAGGGAGAAGTGGGAGAAGCTTGAAAGTCAAGTCTGACACTTAAAAAATTTTAAATTTTATTTAAATCTGTATTTACCTTTTTATAAAATATAAAAGTTAAGCATAATAGTTTTTTTCTGTTAGATTGGTCTCATGCAGGAGCAATAGTATCATGTGCAGAATTTCTGGAGTAGTTGCTCATTTTAAAATGCAAAGTTGTAGGATTACAGTAATGTGTCACTTAGATTGGTTTCAGTACACCTGCAAGTTAAATGTTTCAGATATATTGGGAGAAAAGTTGTTTACTAAGTTGTTTATTGTCTAAATACTACCAAATGCATATAAATGAAAAAAAATTATCATCACATTTCTACATCATGTGGCCATCATGGGCATCTACAGTAAATACAGATCTTTTTTATTAATCTAACCAGCAGGGATCTAATTCTTTTTGAAGTCAGTGGAAAAGCTTGTGCTGTCCTCAGTGCAAGTAAGAATAAAGCTGCTATCAGTACTAGTTCTGATCCATGTAATGATTTGGTCCTTTGAATTAAATGACTAGATAGAGCATAAGATGGATGATTGTACTGAGAGTAAATTCTAGCAAATCCAAAGAAGGGCCTCCAAGATGAAGAAGGGATTGGAGTATCTTTCATATGAAGAGAGGCTAGGAGAGCTCCAGCTGTTTAGTGTGGAGAAGAGCAGGATCAGGGAGGATCTTACTAAGGTCCATAAATATCTGAAGGGAAGAAGTAAAAATACAGAAGCCAGGATTTTCTCAGTGGTGCCCAGTGAGGGGATAGGAGGTAATGGACACAGACTGAGATACAGGAAAATTTACTGAAATGTTAGAAAAATCTTTTTTATATTGTGTGAGACTGGAGCAGTCTCTGTAGGGAGGTTGTGCAGTCTCCATCCCTGGACCTGTTCATAACACAAATGGACAAAGCCCTGAGCAACCAACTGTAGCTCACCATGTCTAACAGGACTAGACAACAAAGGTCCTTTTTTACCCTTTTTGTTTCTGTATTATTTTATTAATCATTATTTTTGTCTGGTTTTTTTTTTTACTCACAGAGTAACCAGTGTTGAAATATGTGGGAGAAAAATCTAGAGAGTTTATTCCAGTAAACTGATGGTTTTGCCTCTAATGCTAGTTTAACTAGATCAAGAAAACATTTCTTAAGTTTTAAGGATGAAAGAGAAAACTAGGCTGAAGAAAATTAGAAACATATTTTACCTACTTATAAATGTTCTTCAGAAATCTAACAATAAGCACTAAACACCGATACAGTACCAAAAATTAAAATAACAACTTAAACAGTAGGAACATTATGAAGGAATAATGTAAGGAAAGTAGTAGGAGGGAGGTATTTATAGCCCTGTTGGTCTGGAGCTTGGGGATCAGTTCACAGAAGAGTCCACAAATGTAGACTTGCAAAGTTAGCCGACAGATCCTAATATGTTAAAGGTTGTAATCTTTTGAAAGACGTTGGTTGGCTTCCTGTTGGCCCTCCTATCAACTTTAACCTCCAACCTTCTCCGGCATGTATCATTACAAATAAAACTGCTGAGGTTTGACAAGAGGATATAAAGTCACTAGGCCATCGCACAGAAATCTCTACATGATTTTCTTTAACCTAAAGCTTAAATGAACACTGCTTAAAGTCAGGGGTTTTAATAAGAACTTATAAACATTCACTCATATCACTTTAGTTTTAATAATTATTGTTTTAACAGAGAAGAGAAGAAATATACACAGTAAATTATGTTTGACAACTGGAATTTTGTGGTTTTGTTATTGGTTGTCTTTAACTATTATGTGAATTGCTGTTCTTCATTTTAATGTATACTTTTTCATGCAAGCTGCATATGATATCGATATAAACGTGGCATTTGTGTACAGTGTTATAAATGTATTTGTAGCTCTTGATTAAGGCAAACCAGATGACAAAAATAACTTAGGGGTTTGTAAATAATAATAATAATAATAATAATAATAATAATACACTGAGAATAGTATCCTTTATATCTATATTCACCTATTACGATTTTGGCTTTTCTCTCTCTGAAGTATTATGTGTGACTTTACACAAACCCTTTTAACAACCTAGGCATTTTGTAGGCCATAACTACTAAAAGTTTTTGATAATTATACCACTCCTGCAAGCTGCCTGTAGTGTTTTAATTTTGCCAGAGCTGCCACCCACAGTATTATATGTGTCGTAGAATCACTCTGTGGGTGTTACTGATATATACCATCACTAATAGTATTAGTTCTTGTGGCTTCCCTATTCTTACAAGCATCTGATCTCTGAACATAGACTGCACTTACTTAAACTGTATTGCAATCCTGAAATGATACTTCTTTCCAGTCCGAAACCATACCAATTCAAACTTAGGTTTTCTGTCTTGTAATCTGCTATTTGTATGACAAATTTTATGGTGATGTATAATAATTCTCTTCATGCTTTTTGTTGTAGATTGTTATCTTTGTCACTTATGAATATGGTTTTCTCGGAGCATTTACTTTAAGGGCTGTAAAAGCAATCTCTTCCTTTTGAAATCCTTCCTTTCTGTGCCCAAGTTGTGTTCCTCATATGAGCCACTCCTATGTTCATCTCTTTGTCAAAGTCCACTTTCCATGATTAGGAAAGTACTGCTCTTTATTTGATGAGGACCATACATCTTCCATCCTTAGTTATGCTTTCTGTGGCTGCTCAGACTTCCATCACAAATGTAACTAGCAGATACTTTTTTCTCTTTCCCTAAATAGTTTGTGGGACACTAGTCAGGTCCCGGTACCTCCCACATCTTGCCATTCTGATGATGCCACTTTGCTAAAACATTTAATTGGTTTTCATCTTTCATCAGTTTTTTAAATATATGTTTATTACATAAATGCTTTGCTGTTGTAGATGCACTGTGCTGTTGTCTGTTATCTGGGCTTGTGTTTTTCTTCTGTGCTTGGACTATAACTAAATGGTCCATAGAAGGTAGCTAAGGAAAACAAGCCTTTTGTATGTCAATTTACATTCATTATCTATATAGGAATATATTATATACAGGGAACCTGCTAGGCATTCAGATGTTGCGAAAGACAAATGCTGATCTACATACTTCTCCTGGTGGAATGTGTAGCAAACTTCACATAGATTTCTGGTGCTGCCTGTATCCAGCAGTGGATGCTGTTTATAAAACCATACAGTATGAAAATTTTGGAATTTAGATATTCCTGGAACGTTGAAGGCTGATTGAATGGAGTTAAGGGGAAGCTTTTAAAAAGCTAGATATAGTTAGTTATTTCTCTCTCCCAGCAGGATTTTAGATTGCATGAGTTAATATCAAGAAGAGTAGGATTTAACTGGAAATGCATTGTGAGAGAATTTGGTCACACCATGCCTTTCCTCCTACCAAAATCTTCACCTATTACTTGTATTTTCCTCTGCAATTGAGAAAAATCAGCGTGATGTCAGTCTGTGTTCCGTTAGTATTCCCCTTAACATTTAATGTCCATCACCTTCAAAACATGAGGGTGACTGACTACTTAGCTACAGGTGACTGCTGAGGAGAAAGGTGAGTTAGCAATGGAGTTAAAATATTAATATATTAAAGCCAAAACTGTCGGTTTACTTTCCTCTTTCAGTCCACCTGTATTACATTCAGAAGAATGTTATATGGTAGGCTAGCAAACCCAGACTTTTAAAAAATAGCTTTCAGGTGTTAAAGGTTTAGCTGGTGCTAGCAGAGATTTCTGATGCTTCTCATGTAAACAGTGTCAGCTACCACATTGCTTATCGAAGCACATAGGAAAGTGTCTTCTGCTTCTATAGTTACAGGGTGATCACAATAGACAGGACACTAACATCTGTCATGGCACTCTGAAGGGATTGCCTGTTGTATTAAGCTGTTACACTTTCTCACTGGAAACTGCTGTCTGGACACTTCCAGTGTAAGAATGCATTTGCAGTGGGAAAGTTACTATAATCTCACCACACTCAGTTATGGCTTCAGGATCATCCTCAAGTAATGTATATAGAAGTGGAAGAACCAAAATATGAGTATAAAGTTATTAATTGAGGAGTGATTAAGATACCATGTGATATCCATAGGAGGTGTTCAGAGAGCTCTGTAATGGGCACAATAGCAATGATTAGAAGAAGGAATGCTGATCCCTTCATGCATGAAATAGTTTATCCCACTATGGAGCCCAGGAAACTAATAAAGCTTCTGTGGACCAAAGCCATAGAGGCTTATATTGATCAGATTAAGACATTTTCTAGAAATGCTTGCCTTTTTTTTTTTTTTTTTTCATTTTGTCTTGCATGACTTAGGAATGAAGATCAGAAGAAACAAAGAGTAAAAAGAATAGCCTCTGTTAGTCATCACAGTAGATCAATAATTATCCTTGCCTTTTAAAAAATGCAATTTTTAAAAGTTTAGAAATATGAAAGTAGTTACATTGAGACTTTTTTCAGTTGTACAGTGAATTTTAGTGATTCAAGAATGTTTGTGGTTCAAGAAATGTGGACATAATTTAGGGTGGTACTGATTAGAAACCTGTAAATGGGTAAGCAGAACATAAAGGTAGCTATAGCACATATTTTTTTGATAAGGTCCATAAATGTTTCTACGTGAAACACACACATGAGGATTGAAAATTTTCTTATTTTTTAAAATGTTTATACCATTTCCATCTACTATTTTCTAGAAATGCTGTTCTGTATTTCCCTATCAAAAAAACTTTTAACAAAAGTAAACGGCCATAAATATAGCTTGGAGTACTAGACAATATATAAACACTTCTCACATTTCTTTTATGTATGCTGTGTATTTTTTCTTTCAAACCATGGTTCTGAACATTGACTCTGTAAATCTTATTATATGTTGTTTGTATGAGAATGGAAAAAATATGATATGCTGTATAATTTAAAGCTTCACCATTTAGTTGCTGATATTTTCGACTGGAACACCAAGTTGAATGTACAAAGGAGGTATATATCAGTATATAATCCCTGAATATTAGTGCCACATAATTGCTTTATCCAATTAGAATGTAAAATCTGATGACAAACTGAAAACTTGAAAGAAAACTTTAGTGGGAACTAAAGATTTAAATTACTGCTTCATATTCTAAAATTATAAAGAAAAGGAATTCTTCAGTGTTCATAAAGAAATTTGAGAAGAAATTGGAACTAGAATCAACTTTATTGTTTCCTTGCTTTGTATTACAATTATAAGGAAATCTCTATCTTCTGAAACTTACTATGATCCAGTATTCATTATGCAAGTTTTCATAAGATTTAACCAATCTAACTAATAGTCATTTTGTGACATAAATTGATGTCATATCTACCATTCTCATGGAAAAAAAGTCAGGCAACAATCCTTCTGCCTTTTGCAGGCATACCCATGTTTTTACCTAGGACAAAATCACACTGTACAAAGATCAAATTTCAGTCTCCCAACATAATTGTTTCCAAGTTCAAACACATTACACATGTATAGCAATGAATAGCTGTACTAACTTATATGTTAAAAACGGAAGCATTGTTTTGGCTTAAAATCTTTTATTCAAATAAGGATAACATATTAGCATTTACCATCAAAGATTTAAATTTTCATTGTCTCCTTAATTCAAAAGCAAAATACCTGTAGCCTGTAGGCCATGGGATAAAATCACAGAAATAGGGGGATAAAAATGCAAGATTGTCCTCACACTTTCATAGTTTTCACATCTCGCACTTTTGTCCCCCCAATGGTTAATGGCAGAAGGAGTAGCTTAACTGAGCTTTTAGTGCTCTTTCTGAGGCAGAGAAACCCCACCTTCAAATATTGTCCTTACTCCTAAGTAATCCAGTTTCTTAAAGGGAAAGTCTGCAGAGAAGGAAATAGAAATAATTATAAAGAAACCTTTATAATGTGATTTCTAAAAATTACTTTCCTCTTTGCTGTTATCTAGCGATGACTCTTGGAATACAACACCTCTAGTGTAGTTCTACATGATACATAATTAAACTATGGAACTCATTGTCATTGTGTTATTGACTCTCAAAGTTTTCAAAAAACAAGAAGAGTACTTAATAGTATAGCTATTAATGATAACAGAAAGACTTCAATGTTACATGAGGTGAAATATAAATACTTAAAGGATGTGAAAGACTTTTCAAAGAAATCTTGTCTCATATAAAAGAGATGTTGATAAGATATATTAAAGATGGTAATTTGGGATTTCTGTTTAATTTTGTTTTTGTTCTTTCAAAGCAGACTAGTTACTATCCAGAATGAAAGACACAAATTAGAACAGTTAATTTGGTATTTTATGTCATTATTCTCCGTAAATTTGATTATATAATTTTTATTAAGTATGTGTTTTAAAAATATGTCATTCCTTTAAGCAGTATGGATTAAGAGTAAATTCTCAACCTGGTTTTTATATTTCTTGTTTGGAGATGTTTTGTTTGTGTAGGAAGTGGCTTAAGAATGAGCTGTTTCTGTCCTCTATTACACATCATCTTTGTTAGTGTTTACTATGTGTATTGAAACTACACCTAGAAGTCCTAGTAAAATATGCTAGAAATTGCTGAAGAACAGAGCAGGAGATACTTTGTTGTACAGAGTTTATTGTTTCAGTATAATACATGAGTCAACAAACGTTTACAGTGCAGTGCAAAGAGGCAGTAAGATAATATTGGTCAGCAAAATATTCACTGATCTGAGTACATCAGAAGCCTGCTAAATTTTTCATGTTTTGACAGCTGAGATATTTAGAGGAAAATAACAGATTGCTTTTGTTAATGCTTTTTGAGAATTATTTCTAACCTTGAGAGGCAATTGGGGATAAAGAATAAAGGTGGTTTGCCAATTCAGTGTGGAATTTGACAGCTTGCTAGTGAATGGAGAGAGATGATGGAAACGTGAAAGGCATATAGGTCTTCCTCTGTAACGGTTTTCCGCTTTCCAGATACAAAGAAAGAAATTACATACTTAAATAGTCACACAATTGTTTTGCAGAGTTGTTTTGGATGGAGATAAACAAAGCAGACTGCACTGATCAAGTTCATGAAAAGGTTCTTTGCTTCTATATATAGAGAAAATTAACACTTTTAAGGAATCTCATCTGTGTAGATGAAATGAGAAAGCAGTAAATAATATAATGACACCCTGAAGAATGAATTAGCCAGATTTAAACATTTGAGGATTAAAATATGAGGAGCTTCAGAGAGAACTCCAAATGAAGACTGATGAGAGGGCTATAGGTGTTTTTAACACATGAAAATGATCATGTTGACTATAATGATTAAGAAAGAAGGGTGAGAAGAATAAAGCTCCACTTAGCTATGTTGGTAATTACCTAGTTATAAAATACACAGAATAAGTTGTCAGGGTACAGACCCTGGCATTAGTTTGAACTTCTGTGGAACATACTGAGGATAAGGGGATCTTACGTGTCACATCCTATATCTTACTGGCTTCTGTACCATGAAGAGAGTAACTCAAGTGTGGCTTTGAGAAATCCTTTACAATACTGGCTCAAAATGTCCCTGTACCTTTACCGGCAATGAAATTTCCATCCCTGTTGGTTTGATAACATACACCACATGCTCATGATGAGTTAACTTCCAGAGAATCTGGGACCTGTATTCTAAGTGGAGTGCATCAGCAGAGAGACACCTCTTTAAGGCCTCTTGTGATTTTTCTCAAGTTTATATTTCAAGATTCTACCCATAAATACAATGCCTGTCTAGATTTCACAACACCTGTGGAAATGCACTGATGGAGTAAGGTAGATGTACTCACTGAAGTTGTGCTTAAGCTAGAGTTTCTAAGTAAGATTCTCCTGTGTAGTATTTAAAGGGGCTGAGCTCAAAGCCCTTGGGACTTCCTTGAACAGCTGTAGAAGAGTTCTGGAAAATAATCTGTAAGACATGCAATTGCAATTCTAAAACAAAACCCAAATACCCAGCAGCAGGGAACCCATTTTCAAATTGAAACCTTTCAGAAGCCCTGGGCCTGTGAAACCTAGACTAAAGCAGTACATCAAGTCTGGGGGAGGTTTGCATACCCTTCTGCTTGCAATATAAGTGATACTAAATTTTTTTAATTAAAGTCGTAGAGATTTTGCAGTGGAAAACTCAGACAAAAATAATTAAACTGTGTACCTTTGTGAATGAAGTAATTTAATGTTCTAGTTGTTTCTTATTGTGGAGCAATTATTTCTTCTGTGGCATATCCAACCTTTAGCTGTGATAAGATGCTGAACTGCAACCTGCTGGTTAAATTTATGAGCCTGGAGGTTATGCTGGGCATGGAATGTGGAAGAATAGCAAGAGAAGTAAAATAGTCTACTGAAGTCATACTGACTGTAGCCAGATATAAAGGTTATCATCTTCTCACTATTAGAGGCCTGGTCTGCAGATAACAAGTTTTTGTGTCTACCAGCCTACATTACAAATAACTGGTTTTCTTCTCTTCCTCATCCTGACAGCGGTAGTATTAGAACACCATATTATGTATTTGATGGGGAAACACTAGTGCTGCCATTTGACAGAGTTCTAGGGATTTTGTTTTTATTCAAATGTTTCTGATCTAAATCATGATACTGTTTGACTTCAGGCCTGAAGGTGAAGTGAGAAACACTCAGCACTGTTTCAGAACTGAAAAAGAAAATATCTAAGAAAACACTTACTTTGAGATTTAATGAGATAAACCTGATTTCAGAAACTTGTGAAACCTTAAAAAAGTTCTAGGGAAGGCAGTGAAGGCAGTACAAGGAGTTTTAGATTACGTTGCATCTGTTACTTGATCTACTTTGTTTTCTGCATTCATAACATAGACTGCCCAAAGCTTAAGACTTATGGATGTTATGAAGCTGCAATTCTGCATATGGAAACAATTCCTCTGGTGCCACAGTGCACTCCTGGATTCTGATCCTTTCCAGATCAGTAGTTAGTATGTGATGTTACAGGACAATGCAAATTCCATTGGCTTCATCAAAATCTGTATGAAGTATATCTGTATATCAGGCATAGTCTCAGAGAGTCAGTAATGAGTTTTCATTGTTGCCTTAGCAAAAGATGCGTAGTGCTTTTGTTTGTCTTACTAGCACACTCATATTAATGTGATTTCTCAGTTCTCTTTGGGCTTTGATAGAATTTTTTAACTCAACGTGACACACATCTTGATAGTACCAACTCTGTAAGTTTGACTACTTTTACCAAGAAGCCCTATTAACTTGTTTCTCAAGTCAAGATACTTAAAATATTTTTAAGACTTTGAAGCACATGTGGGCTCTGTCATGTATCTAATTTTTCACTTGGAGTTTTCAAACTATTTGCAGCTTTTAAATAGGTGTATATCCTTCATGTACTTTAGAGCATGAGTTCTTAAATTTCTCTTTCTAAATACATACAATGAGGGGGGACATTGCCACTTTATAAGAGGGAAAAAGAAAATTTATGATTAGCTTCAGCTGGACATGACATTCTGAAAAGCTCATACTTTGAATAAAATGGAAGAGAAAAAAATTGTGAAAATGCTTATAGATCAGCATTCTTAAATAAGAACTTAAAACATTAAATTATTTGTATAAATATAGAAAATTAGGACAAATCTGGGGAAAGATGAGAAGAAAGAGGTGAAAAAGGAAAGTATTGGGATAGTGAGTATATGAATCCCTGTTTCTGCTGTTAACAGGAATTTAAGCCATTCCTATTACAAAACTTAGAGTGTGTGTGTTGTGAAAACAGAACCAGTCTCTTTAAATTCAGTGTAATTGGCTCCTTTGATCTGTATATACTGCAATCTGGCTAGTTAATGTGTGTTAGTCTCTGCAGAAGAGGAAAAACGGAGATTTTTTTCAGTAGTTACCTCTCTTTCCATGCTTTGAGGTGACACTTTCCAAAGTCTGAGTTTAAGGCCCATTTATTTAAAGTTTAAGAACAATACTACTGTTAATAGCAGTATTTCATTTGATTATGTGAGGAAGAAGAAACACAGTTTCCACATGAAAAATAACTTTTTTTCTCCACTTCCAAAATAAAATATTAACAGACTAAAACACACATAATTATGTGTGTTTTAACATAAGTAACATAATTGTTACTTGCCCAGTAGCCTGTGCAGGGTGCCTGAGCTAGAACAATAAATAGTATGGAAAATGATAATTTTTATAGGATTCTCTAGATGAAATAGTTACTTTCCTAGAGACAGTGTGTCCTTAACCACTAATTGCATTGGGTTGGAATTTTGCCTCCTTGTGTCAATGGTTCCTAATGGAATCTTTCCTCCTTTGTGATATCTGGTTTGCAAGGCTTGGCTTCAGATACATCATTTTGTTCTTTAGGGTTGACTAGGTGTCTAGTAATTCAAAAGCTCACAAGAAACCTTTTAACACAAAATTCTAAAAGTATCATAGGTGCTAATAATGTATTTGTGTATACTCTGGGATTGACTGTTACTGTCAAAGCTTTGTATTAAGTTCAACCTGATGATCTTGTGTTTCAGAGTCAAATTCTGAATTTTGTTTTAGAAGTTTTACAAGAACCATTTCATTGGAGCTATACTGTCTTGTAAACCGGCTGACCAAAGTATGGTTTCATGAATCCAAATCCTGGTGACATTGATGCTGAAGGAATCACTGAAACCTGAAGGAAAGTTATTCTGTAAACTACAAACACTCAAGCATCAAGTGCCCATTTGTTTTGTTTGTCCTTTGCAAAAAAATGGAAGTTTCATGCAAAAAATTGCATCATCAAATTTTACATTTGAAATACAATTAATTTCATGAATCATATGGGCAATTTAAAGGTTACTATGGTAACGCTGTCATGTTACTTTAAGTAAGAACTATGTAATAAAGAGATGACTAATCATCAAAGTGCTGTATGCAAAGTAGGTAATGCTATGACAATTTGTGGACCCTATTCAGCACACAGTGATTGGTTTAAGTGCCTAACTTAAGTGCCTGCCTTGATTGCCCAGGATTTTTGTACTTAAGACATATATATACATATAGTGAAATTTATGAATGAATATTTCAGAAATTTTAATAGATGTAATGTTATTAATTGTCTTTAAAACCTATATATTACATTACCTAGTGGATGCAGCACTTGGGGATGCATATTTTAATGGATCTAGGGCTTTTTAAGTGTGGGTGAGACAGATGTTTAATTCTGAAGATGCAGAATGAACAGAATCTATTATGGAACAGGAAATTGTAAGAAACTAAGATCTCTATTTCTGTCTCTTCCAGGGTGCAACTATTGTGGGTGTGGGTAGAAGAGAAGTTTTGCTTCTTAAGATATGTGAATGCTCCATATGCAATTTTTTAACCTGACAGGATAAACTGATTTTCTGTTTTAAAATCTGAAGTTACAGGAGATATAACTTCAAAGTGAATAGTGAATCAGAGCTATGTTTATCCCTCTTATATGTCAGAGTTTAAGTGCAATGTTTTATGTATACAGTCATCATGACAGTTAAAAAGGCTATAAAGAAAAGCAATTATATAATTGCTTTAAAGAATTAAGTAGCACAGATAAAGGCTTTTAGAAGCTACAGAGCAGTTTTAATAATTATATCACCTGAAGTCAAGCTGCAAAATTATGTCCTAATTATTTGCAATGAGTAATTATCTATAAAGTTGTAAGCTTTAAAGATTTTATGAGAGAGTAGGGAAGTTCTTTGATTTATTTTTTTTCCCCCCACACACTAAAACAATACCCCATCATTTTCTATTTTAGCAGTTTTCACAATTTAAACATTAAATTCTTATTGTTGCTTTCTGTTATATTAGTAGTGTGTGTTTTGCAATTCTAATCTTCACGTTTTTCTTTCTTTATCACTGAAGCAGGCCTTTTGAAGCCAGGGAATTTTTCATAGCAATATTGACAGTGTTCGCATTTGCATGATGACAGCCAAGGAATGGAGCAGTAATTTTTGAAATTGCAGAAGTATTTAGAACACTGATAAAAGCTGAAATATATTTTTGATGGATTGAAGTTAAGCATACATGATTTTTCCTGCTGTCAAAAGGCTCTGAATTTAGTGAATATTTGCCTGCTGTGAGAATGCAAGATTAACATCACAACCATCACCCGGGCACCCAAACCCTGCAATTTAATAGCTTTTTAGGTTCTTTCCTTTTTCTAAACAGCAATTAATCTCATTTTAGTACAATTTTCTCGTTTCTGAAGTCGCTCATTGAATCGCTGTTTTGTTCATATTTGGCTTCAGCTCCTCTGCATAGTCATTAAAGTCCCAATTAATGTCACCTTTAGCTGAAGAGTACTCATTTTTATTGAGAAAATGACAGTTGCTGCCATGAGTAGTGCAGTGTAATATACATTAATTGCCCTGTAACACTGGTAATTACGAGTTTTTCAAGCCTCTCAGTAAACTGTCATGCCTAGACAAGACTGTGCTAAAATAGATTACTCATTAGGGAGACCTGTCCTGTTTTCTGGTGGGTTCTTAGTGTTGGTTTAAAAAAAAATCTTGAGTTTGAACAAATAGTTGCCAAAAGCAATTTACTCCAACAACACGTCTGTGTTCGGTTTTCCAGCCATCACTTCAGCCTGTGGTCAGCTAACAGACAGGGTGTTGTGGACTCTAGAGATGTCAAGATTTTTATTTAGGAGGATCACAAGGATAAGCTTAGCAATGTGCAATTCAGTGCTTAATATAAATGTTATTAAAACTGCCTTTTTCAGTGTTGTGTTTGTAACAGGTCTACCTGGCATTTTAGAAGAGCAGTCAACATCATCAATATTCTATGCTCCACAAGACTTGAGCACAGTGCTCCAGACTGTCCAGGCAACTGGAATTACTAAACCTGTTCTCAAATAATTCTGTGGAGGAACATCAGGGATTATGTTGTGTATTATGTGGAATAATTATCAGATCTTTCAGGAGCCATATGGCATTGCATGATGTATATTTTTTTTAAAAATAGAAAAAATATGTGGAAATAATTTGGTTAATATTGGTAAATGAGGTCTTTGATGCATATATTGTTAGAAGACCCACCTGCTGATTGACTTGGGAAATGGTGGGAAGCAAGGAATGTATTTCACTGCTTTCTCTTTCTGTTGCTCTCTTATATTATGTTTCTTTTTAAGGACAGAATAGTCTCTTTTAAAGCTCATTGCAGCATTGAAATGACAAAAGGAAACCTTTGTTTTATCTTTGTTATAACACCTGCTTTAGGCAATCTGCTCTTTCGTGCTCTCTCTAAATGAATTTTGTCACAGCCTTTCATATTCTTCTGTGGTGATGAGCTAATGAAAGTAGATAGTACAATTTGTGCTGACCAGGTAGCGACTGCCAGCTTGCAGCTGAGAATAGTTTAAAGAAATAAATAAAATATAGCTTTATATCACTGATTTATCCATTACATGACATTAATAGCGAGAAACCTTGGTGTGTTTATCTGTTTGTATTGGTGTGCATTTATCGAATTGTTTATGACAAGACTAATTGGGGTAATTGTAGACACTGAAATTACCTGTCAGCTATATGTAACCACACTCCCTTTCTTTCTGACAAATGATGACAACTGAGGGACCCCGTAGCATTACTCATGATGGCTTTTCGAGTGGTAATAAGGACAATAGGGGCCCTGGCTAATTTGACATGGACAGCCTTCACAACAAGAAGCCAGCTAAATGACTTGTCAGTAGGGGAAAGGAGTCAGAAAAGTAATGGAGTCCCCCATGGCGCTCTGACAGGGAGATGAGGCAATTTCAACGGAAAGTGAAAAGGCTTCAGTTTGTCAAGTATTTAGAACAATCAGAGAACAGCTAGAGGCTGGAACCTGACAATAAATTTGTGAACCATGGTAGCAGTTTCATATAGGTCAGTTATTTCATAATGGCTGTGAAGCTTTCAGAGGTTTCTGCTTTCGTAGCATACTTCACATCAGCCAACTGGTGCTTTGTCACCTTAAATTTGTGCTTCACTTTACACAGTAGGAATAATGGTTAAGGTTACAGAGGAATGGCACTGTAAGACAGCATGATCTGCAGACACCAATCTGTTGAAAAGTAAACAAAAATTTAGATAGTAATACTGTGATTGCATCAATTACAAGCTAGCGGTGTTAACATGTTCTTTATGATTTTGGCCTGCACCCTTTTTATGGATAAGTAAAGTACTTAATTTCTCATGGACAAAACCAATAAAACTTAAGCCTCTGATCCTACCCTTTCTCCCTTCCAAACAGTTAAAATTTCTTAAGGTTCATTTCCTGATGCTTGTTCCCTAAATGTATTCTGGTTCTATAGTTTTAACATCCGAGACACTGTTACTGATGACACGAAAGAATTGTGAAATTTTTTTATTATTTTTTTACTGCTCAGCAGAAGGTGATTTTCCAAAGTGTTTTTTAAAAAATTGCAACCTTTCAGAATTAAATACCAGTTCTGTGTCCCACTGAGAGGAGGTCTTTTTATCTATGGCTTCAGGAATCTGTTGGGTTGTTGTTGTTGGTTGAGGAGCTTTTTCACATCAATGGTTCTTACCTGTTTTTCATTGAGATAAAAAGTCAAAGTATGATGAAAGCATTGTTTCAGTACCGCACTGTGCCTTCTGAATTTTTGATGCAGGCTCCTGAATTCTTTAAATATGTTTATGAATTGAGCACAGATTTAGTGAGAAGTATCAACTTGTCCTTTTTGGCATTGGGATTGTTTTGTTAGTAAACAGATTGAATATATTAATTTTACTATTTTTCTTAGATTCTGATACCTTCATTTTACCAAATGTCCTGCTTCTTGGAGATTTTAAAGCAAGTGCAGAGCTTTTTGTTGTCTCTTGCATAAAGGTATTAGAATAGGCTTTAGAACCTTTCCATACCATATTTAAAACGTTAAGACTGCTTTATTGACACATGTCCTGCTCCCCCATCTATATCCATCATCCTTCCCTCATTTTTCCAGAGTTATGCTCTTGCTCTTTGAGTTTCATAATTTTGATTTGAAGGAAACTTAATTTAAGCGAACCAGGAACTTGGCCCTTGATTCTCAGTATCTGAACATTTCTTGTTTTGTAGTGATTTTGCTGAGGAAATATGCTGGTAAATTGAAGGAGCTTGTCATTTTGCAAGATGGGTCACTGAGTCAGAGGTTATAAATGTATTTTCCCTCTCCACAAAACAAACAGAAAAACCACCTCACCCATATGCAGTTATCTTTTAAGTATAGTATGTCCACACCTGAATCTCCTTTATTCTGGTTGCTTGTCCTTGTTTATCTAAGTTTGCCAAGTATTGTGCCTAGTTATTTTCTAGGAAGTTTCTCCAGCAGAACTAAAGAAATTATCAACAAATGCTAAAGCAACTATTAGCACAATGGGTCCATGGTTGGTGTCACTGTCAAGATTTTGGGATGTTTGATAATGGAATGAGCCACACAGCACCAGGCTTGCTGGCATCAGATGGGATTCATCTTTCTCTAGAAGAGAAGAGGGTCATTGGGTTAATGGGGCTCATGGACAGACCTTCTCTGTCTTATGACGGAGGAAGGGGATAAGATCAGGCTCACCTGTGATAAGCTGTGGAATGACATGCCAAGGTTACATGGATGAGGTGCTTGCCCTGCACAAAAGAAGTTGTGCTCTAAACCAGAGATGGATTGAGGGTGAAGAACTCTCTCTGAAGAACAGCCACAAGCAGGTTGAAAGCTTACGGGTAAGAATCAAACACCAAGGCAGCAAAGGGAATGTTGTGGTTGGTGTCTACTACAGGCTGTCCAGTCAAGGAGAAGCTATTGATGAGCCTTTGTTCTCCAGCTACAGGAGGCTTTTGTCCTGCTGGAGGAGTTCAACCACTCCAACATCTGCTGGAAAAGTAGCACTGTGAGCTGCAGGCAATCCAGGAGATTCCTAGAATGCATAACTTCTTGAGCCAGGTAATAGACAGCCTTATCAGAGAGGTTGCAATACTGATGGTTACCAATGCAAGCAAGCTAGTCAGAAACATCAAGGTTGGAGTGGGATTAAGTGCAGCATGGGATAAAGTGATTGTGCACTTGTGAAGTTTGCAGTCCTGAGGAATTTGGGTCATGCACAGAGTAAAGCCAGGACCCTGAATTTTTAGGAAATCAAACTAAAGCTCTTCAAGGAGTTGGTCAATAGGATTCTTTGGGAAACTGCCCTAGGGCACAGGATGGAAGTTGAACAGAGAAGAGCAGCGTTGGCAGATCTTTAAAGACTTTCCATAGAGTGCAAGAGCTCTTCATCCCTGTGCCTGAGAAATCAGGCAAGGAAGGCAAGACTGGCATGGCTGAGTGAGGACCTGCTGGTCAAATTAAGGGGCAGAAAACAAATGCACAGACAGTGGAAGCAGGTACAGGTATCCTGAAAGGGCATAGGCATACTGCATGGTTGTGCAGGCATAGGGTCAGGAAGTCCAAGGGGCCTTCACAAACATGCACTTCACAAAAATACACTTGACAAAGGATACAAAGACTAGCAAGAGGGGCTGCAACCCTTCTGTCAGAAAATGGCAATCAGAAATGGAAAGTGAAAGAAAGTGTGTCTTGTAAAAGTATGGGTTGTATTTCAATGGCACCAGGAGTTGGGGAGACTTTTTCTCAATGTACTGAGAATACCTTGATCTTCTAACATTGCTGGCTAAAAAAGTATGTCTCATAATACCTTTTATATCTTTCCTTCAATAAGATATTTCATTGCTAAGTTTGGTTTAGGAGGTATTTTCAGTGCTTTCATTACAGTTAGTTGCTCTTCTTAGAGGAGGAGGATTTCTTTTTTCTTTAAAAATTTTTTGAAGGCTATTGCCTATTTCATTTCTCACAAAAGATATTAGAACTAAGGGGGACTGACAGAAGTTATGCCTTGTGGCAAGAAACACCTATTTGAAAAAGAATAACAATCTATTTCTGATTGAGGACATAGAAGAATATTTCATTATACAGTGGATTAATTTAGTTAAATACAAAAATTTCAGGATCAAAAAAGTAATGACAAGTTATTGTTTAAAAAAGTTTTATCTAGACTAGATAATATTTGTAGAAACTTGAATTAAATAATTGTACTCTTCAATGAAAGTTAAAGGGAAAATGCTGATTAAATTCTGAAAGGCATTAAATAGATATATAAAATTTTACATTGAGTTTGAGAGAAATAACAGAGACTTTTTTCCATTATCAGACCTTTGAATACTTGTCAGGATTCTGTATTGCTATGTACTTACAACTTTTTATAAATATTGTCATTATATAATGGTGTGTGGGTCTATGTTAGTATATTCAAAAGTATAACATAAAATTGGTGAAGAAAATGCTTTTTTTCCATGGAAAGTTATGGAGGAATAGTAAAAATCTGGTTTTTAATTCTTTCTCCATCAAACTAAAGTATAATCAATATAGCCAATGACAGTCTCAATTGTTGCATTGAGTATCACTGGAATAGAAATGCAGAACAAAATCCTTTATACCAAAACTGGAAACAGATCTGTGCATATCAGTATTTCTGTTACAGCAGATACTACCACATAGGTTTAGGGGATGTGTATGTTATAGATCTGGGTTTCCTTAAGTGTAAAGTCATCTGCAAATATAAAACCCTTTCCACCTGTACTCTGCCCATTATTTTGAATTAATGAAATCAAAGTGGATAATAACACATTTTAGTTTCCATTGTTACTGAATCAGATTTATTTTTTTAAAGTTGACAGCTATTAGGAAAATTTCCTGCTCTATCCTATTTCTTTATTAAATTGTAGAAGGAAATGTTTTTACAGGAGTACAATATACCATGTTCAGTTTGTAAGTGCAGAGCTCCCTCATCCAAAAAAAAATGTTTTAAGACCTTTTATACTGTGTAATGCTAACTGCCCATTCTACATTCTTGCAATGTATTTATTTTATTCTAAAGAAGCAGTCACTGCCTGTCTACTAGCAGATAGAAATAAGTGATTGAAAACCTGGGACAGCATATAGGTTGAAATATAAACATCTTCACACAGAGAGGAAGTAACTATGTATGATTAAATATAACTATAACTATGATTAAATATGACTAAGACTTTGCATGTTTTTGCTAAATATTTTAATTGCAAAAGAAATACAAATTATCTAAACTGCACTTCCCCAAATGTAGTCTTAATAATCCTCTAAACCCTCCAATCCAGTAAGTATAATAATTCAATTGTTTTCTCCATATGTGCTTTTGTTTCTCTGAAAACTAAGGAGGCATGTTGACCATGAATTAAATAAACACTGGTTCTCTAAGATCAGGAGAAGCATTTTCCAGATAGAAGGAAAAAACAACAAAAGTCACTTTTTCTGGTTGGTCCTCCCGTACAAGATGGAGATCCATTAAGTTCATTGTGTTCTGTGGTTGAGTATCAAAAAGAGAGTCTTTTTTTTAGTGAAAGGTAGTGTGACAGTTTATTTGCTCTGTTTAGTTTCTTTAACCCAGCATTGTCGTCTTTGGCTAATCCCAGTTGAACAGTTAACTTCTTACTTATAAGTCTAAAAACCTGGGAAAGCAAGGGATAAGCATATATATGCCAAAAATGTAGGTAGACCGTTATTTTGTAGGTAGTTGAGATAGAAGAAATATATTTATATATGTAGATATGTTTATTGACAAATAATGATACATAATCTATGAAATAGTGATACATAATCTTCACACTTTGTAACTGTAAATCTGCTTGGCTACTACAAGCATCTTATAATATCAAGTGTAAATCTCAGCACTGATCTGAGATGCTGGTAGTAATTAGAAACTGTATCACTAGGTCTCCCTGTCAATCTTTCTGTACTATCATTCCATAATAGTCAAAAAGGGTGGATGGATTATGTTTTTTACAGAGTCCAGATTCATATGTAATGTCTGGAGACATGTGTAAGTATCAGTAGAAGATTGAATGAAATAAATTAATCTCATTAAATATGGCATGCGTGAAAAGTCTGTCCTAGTTAGTGTATGTAGCATTAACTGCCATTCCAGCAGCTGGGAAAGCTTTGGTACTCCAATACTTGGAAATAATCAATACACATACCATGGGAAATAATCAACTGCATTTAGGAACAATATTGATAACTAAAATGCCGTTTGCTATTTTTATTTGGTTTTATTATATTTAGATTGTAATTTAACTACCCTCTAATTAGTTTTAACTTAGTTCAATTGGAAGTAGTAAAAACTACTTACCTAATAAGTGGCACATGTCATAAAGACACATACAACCTCCTTATTTCCTCTAGGTCAGTCATGCATGAACTAATGAACTGAATTTTTGTTTCCCTACATATTTTAACAAAACGAATGCAACTTAATTTGTCCTTTTCCCTCTCCCCAAATCAAAACACAGATACAAGCTTTTTTTTTCCCTAGCTGCATTCTTAACTGTTAAAATATCCTAAAGCACTTGATCACGTTGCATTTTAATTTCCAAGTCATGTGTTGTATTAGTGAAGTGCACATGTTCCTGATTTCAGCTGAAAGTTCTCAGTCTGTTTAGCAGAACACCAGGCTGGCACAAAAAAGGTCCTTGCTAGGTCAAAGGCCTGAAGTTTACATATTTCTTAAATCTGACTTTTGTAAAAACTTAAGAAGCACGGGTCAGGGCAACTAGCTGATGGCATTGCCTCTTACAGCCACTGATTAGATTAGCCCAACATTTATCAACTACACAGAGGCTAACACTTAACCTTTTAGCTGAAGAATTTTGATGTGTTCTTATTTTTTTAATGAGGATGTTACTGTCCCAAAGTGTCCCTTAAAGCTTTAGTGCAGAGTTTTTTCTCACATTTAACTAACAGGCTTTAAACACTTTATAATTCAAAATGTGGTATTTATAATTGTGCTTTTTTTAAAGGTAGAAGTTGAGTAATTTTGCCCTGGCATAATGTTTTTCTAATATATTATTATTTTTTCTGTTCAGTTCTAAGATTTTGCTTTTATCTGTTCCATTTGCCTAGATTCCAAGATGTAATTTATAGTTAGTTTGAATTCTAGTTGCTTTTTATTCTAAATCATTAACTGAGAAATATTTACAATAGGAGTTCTTGTTAGAAAATATGCAGTAACTTACTACTGTGGGTTTACCTATTATCTGTTACTCATATTGGACCCATACCACCTGAGTTTTGAAGACAAATTCAAGTCTTTGCCAGGAGAAAAGTTGCCATGATTCCACATCTTACAGTTGGGATTCAAGGTTTTCCTTCCATGTTGGAATTTGGGGTCTATAAGTGATATAATTTGTCAGTTACAAGTGTGATCATCTCACCAGAGAGCTAAACTAATCCCAAATTTACAGATTGATTGGAATAGTTGCAGCTCTTGCTGTGAGAAAGCAGCAGGCAGGTTACAAACTACCATGTTCATGGTAATTGCAGGATTATACAATTTCCACGTAGGCAACAACAAGGTCTCAATGTGTTACTGAGGTGAGTTGCAGGCAGCTGGGGACCATAGTCACTACAGATCTGCCAAGGTATCTTCCAAGTCCCAGGACTGGCTGAAACAGATAACAGCAGTGGCAAACTGTGATCTAACACTTGGGGTATTGAAAATCCAGATATAAAAAAACTGGAATAACATTGAGTGTTCTATAGTAGAGTATTAAGAGATAGTATAATGTCTACAAGGGGAAATAAAAGCAGTAGGTCACAAGATGTTTTTCCATACTACTTTTACCTGGGAATGTTTCTAGCTTTAACTAACTTTTGCCCACTATGGTTTAGTTTTGTAAATCCTGACAAGTTATTGAGCAGCTGGAACACAGGACCCATTATTGCCCTTTGACTCCATGCATGCTACTTTGTGTTGCAAACATCAGGTGAACACAGATTTCCATAGGACCCCACATCAAGAGTATAGGTTAGGTATGAGGGACACATGGGAGCATGTGACCACATTTCTCAACCATGTGCTAAAGTGTACTGATAATAAAAAGGATCATCAGTGGGCTAGAATAATATCTGCTGCTTCTCCTACTTAAAAGACATATAAAAGCTCCAATCTGAACTAACTCTCATTACCCTCTAAATATGTGGAATGAGAATTTCTACAGAGGCTAAATTTCATAAAAGGTTGATGTAGGGCATAGGTCCTTTTCATTACTAGCAATACTCTTATCTCCTTCCTATGTTAATGTAATGGCAGTAAAGAAAGACTCATGAAATTGAACTAGAGAATGTACTGTTTGGTTTCTCTTTTGAAAAACTGAGTTTGTAAACAGGACAGAGAACACTAATGTTTCCTGAAAAGAAAAAAAGAAGTGAGGAGGTAGGGAGAAATTCCTGTTTATGTGCTCCTGATTTCTTAAAACCAGCTTTGAGAAGTAACAGTATTTTCAGTCTGGTCTTCACTTGCCCTCCATCTGTATACTTCAGCTCCATGCCCTGGCTCCAGCCTGAGTATTTCATGGCAGACCATCATATCCATATCTATGTAAGCAAATTGTTCTTGTTATGGTCCCACTAGTAAAATCAGTTATCTTAGAGCAGTATTCCAACATCTGGGGGTGGAAGAGTAGCCTGACAGCAGTAATGGAACAAATCAAGACACAACTTAATACCAAACATAAAAGTTTCATTAATCTGGAAGAGAAACAGCAGAAGACTTGGAATTTTTTATTACTGAGTCTCATGTTATCTAGTCATATGTCAAAAATTTATTTTCCTGCTTAAATTAACCCTTTGATATAGCCAGATGGCTTCAAAGTAGAATTATTTTGAATCAGTTGAGTTACTCAAAGCAAATAATGTTTCCTAAAAACATTGTTTCCTAAAATTAATTACATGCTTTGTAGATGTTTAGTCTTAGCACTTATTTCAGTCTCACTATACATTACAAAGTCAATTTTAATTTAAATTATTGTAATTGAAAGTGATTATTTTATTGTTAGCAAGTAAAATGCAGAACAGACAAAATGTTTAGGTTTAGTCACGTTGTGGTTACTGAAAAAATGCAGAACAGACAAAATGTTTAGGTTTAGTCACATTGTGGTTACTGGAAATTAATATACTGCATTCTAAATAAATTGAAGTAGTTTGAAACTTCCCAGATCCTGGAAAATAAAAATCCTGTTTTATGAAAAACACATCCAATATGACAAAACCTGAGTGTAAAAAACATGGACATATTCTGTAGCACAAAAAAATGGTGGATCATCACTGTTATAACTGGAACTATCCTGTGTAGTTTCAAAACACAAAACCACAAATATGGTAAAAAAAAAAAAAAAAAAAAAAAAGTAGTAATTGGCTTTTATAAGCTAATACTGCTTAGGGTGAAAGTTCTGGAGAGGAAGCCATATGAGGGGCAGCTGAGATCACTTGTTTCGTTCAGCGTGCAGAAGCGGACACTGCAGGGAGACCTCATTGCAGGTCTTGTGAGGGGCAGAGGAGGGGCCGGCACTGATCTCTGCAGTGCCCAGTGACAGGACCCCAGAGAATGCCCTGAAGTTGTGTCAGGGGAGGTTTAGGTTGGATATTCTTCACCCAGAGGGCGGCTGGGCACTGAACAGGCTCCCCAGGGAAGTGGACACAGCACCTGCCTGACAGAGCTCAATGGACAATGCCCTCAAGTACATGGTCTGGTCATTGTTAAAATGTATATGATATAGAAGATATTCAACAATCTTATACTTCCCTCCTTAAAGCAACTAAAGTATTATCTTCTAAATTAAGCACTTTGTGTAATCAGGTACTTTCAGTAGAAGAGAGAGAGTTATAGCACACAAGAAATGTTTTGGATCATTGATTGTATCAGACTAACAAATTAAAAATTTTGACCAGGAGTTCTAAACTCCTAAAATTCCAGTTTTCCAAACTGATTAGTGAGAGTAAAAAACTATTTGGCAATGAACTTCAGTTAGTGAGCAGAAGTGAGGAGTGGTTGACTTTTGGCCAAGTTATAAATGTATTACAAAAATGCCCATTTTAACAATGCTTTCTGTATTGTTTTGTTCTTAAAAGTCAGTCATTCAGAAAATACACAGCTTTCTTTTTACACAGTTCAATGTCTTGCCAAAGTCAGTTTATTCTGTAATAAAAGTTTTACTACAATATTCATATTGATTCTGTATGTATGGAATCAACTGCAATACTGAAATTAACTTTGTATGATCTGTTCAGTTTACAAAACAAATTAAAAAGTAGCCCAGAACAAATATTTGCATTTCTTTTATGTATTGGATTGTATTCCTAATGAATCTTAATTCTAAAAAGAAAGTACTTGCCTTTGTGGAATTCAGGTAAATCTGTGAAAGCAGTCACACTTTTCTCTGAAAAGGGAAAATTACTCCTATTTATCCTATGTTTTTCCTTAATCAATTTAATAAATTTACACTTTAAATTTAGTGGAAGGGATGTGCAGGAGTGGAAAAACAAACCATATTTCTTTTAACATGGATTGTCCAGAAGGTAAAATGTTTGGATTAGAAAGCAGGGGTGGTGCACAGAGTTGGTTGTAATGTTACTCAGGTCTTCACTATGTTTGCCTTGTCATGAGGAAATCAAAGTTTAGCCAAGGTTACTTTAATATAGAGCATCCCGTCATAAGCATACTCTCTTTCACCTGCATATACATTTATACATGTATATGTAAGCATATCTATAACTGTGCTGGTTTTTTTGTTACCACAGCAATATATAAATCATCAGGTTAGTGCTATTCTGACTTTATTTCCTGGGAATCTTTTCCTATATAATTTATAAACAACCTTTAAGTTAAAAGACAGGATAGAGAACTGGAAAGTAAGTATCGAGTTGAAGTTGTCTGTCTGAATACGTTTCATTTGTTATGAAACTTACCTCCAATTTGGGGTGTTGCGGGGTGGGTGGTGTAATGATTTGTCTATTTTCCACATTTTTAAATTGGGTTGTTTTAATGGATGGATCAGTCTTGCACTTTTTGAAGTCTAGAAGTGGATAGCATTGTTTATGGAGATCAAACTTTCTACTCATTTTTTGGTGTCTTTTAACATATCCTGTAGCTGAGCCATTAAAGCAGAACTCTCAGAAGATATATATGCATGCTTGAGTGTATTAACAAAGATAAGCAAGTACTAAAAATCTGAAAAGCTTCATCAGACTGTGGTGGAGATAAGTTCATTTCTGCCAAAACATTCCTTTTGGTTATTTGATATCAAAATGACCTGTTTCTTTGATTTCTTACAGTACTTCTCTTTCTTTTATTTAAAATAATCATTGTCACTCCAGAAAATTTGTTGAGGAATTTTTTTGTTGGCTGTTTGTGGCAGTTTTGGACAGAGAACAAAGTTTTCCTAAGTTTCAACATTGCTGCTGTAAAAGTCAAAGTGAAATGTCTGCTTCAGTCCAGCTGAGAATATATCAATTATTTGGGTGAACTTGAAATGTTTTCCCTCCTGTAATTTTTAATAAAGCAACAACTGCAGTCCTGCAATGCTCTATTTTTAATGTGCATAGCTGTTGTGGTGTTGGAGAATCATATCCCCTCCTTCACTCTTCTTTACTACTTCATTGGAATTAAAGGAGTCTAACCACATGCCAACTTTTTAAAAGAAAGGGGAGGGGGATCAGGGGGAATGCTATTTAATACTGAAATATGTTTCAGCACACTAAACTGAAAAATTTCTTCAAAAATACCTTCATTTTGGTCAAAAATTACTACATTTTAATGTTGCTATATCAAAACATATTTGAGTTCTTTTGTTGGGGTTAACTTCTGTGTTAAAACTATTCATTTGTAGTCTGATGTGAAATTGAATGTTACTCAGACAAGTAGTGAGTGGTACAGCTCATTCTGCATTGCTTCTCTGGTGTCTGCACAATAAAGAGTAACAGCTGGAAAAGTAACTCCCTGGGACCAAGCTGAGTTTTGAGAACATTACAACAGGGTTTTGTTAGAAATACTGTTTACTAAAGATCCACCTGAGATCACCAAGTTACTGGTAACAGTAACTATAAAGAGGCATCTAATGTCATCCCTGACTTCTTAGAAAGTCCAGTAATCCTCAGATGTGATTAGCAGCTGGTAATTGCAAAATTTTTTTCATCTTTGAAATCAACCTTTTTTTCTATCAAATTTATGGGAGTACAAAGAAGCATTCATTACCTACTGTTAAATGTAATTCTGACAAGTCATGTATCACAAATATAATTCATTAACAACTGTTATTTTGTAATTCTATATAACTTTGTTTTCATCTCATCCCATTTCTTGCATTGACAACAATTTGTGATATAAAATACAAACGGAGTTGCTGATCAATGACTAAAATACTTGCTGATATAATCAAAATAACATAAAAACAGAGGATCCATTAAGTGCGGATCATAATGTATGCCAGAAATTAAAATAAACAACTGAGAGATACTGTAGTGTCATGAGAGGGAATACTTCAAAAGAGGAGGAAAAATCTGAACTAGTAAACAATACTATATATTGAGAAAAGAGAACTTTTTGTTCATTAATGTTTTCATTTTGAACTACTGCAATAATTTCTGTGTCATCATGCGGGCCTCTTGTTTTTTCATATTGCATCCTGTGAAGTGTCAGTTGACTGTCTCTGCCATAATGGGCAGAGCATTATTTATGAGGTACATTTTCTTCAATTGTATTTGGAAGGTCCCTATCATACAGTCCAGTGCCTGCAACTCCTGACTGAATGGTCAATATTTCTTCATTTGTGTTTTAGTGAGGTAATCAAAACCATTTTGCCCCCCACGTGTTGTGAAAAAACACCACATAATATAAACAGTTCTGTGTAATATATATGTATGTATTCACAACATCCTTAATGTTTACTTACTTTTTTTTTTTAAGATACCATCTATTTTAATGGTTTTATATTAAACCTACAAAGACAGAGTTATTGGCCTATCCTTAATACAGTCAGTGAATTATATCTAGGCACAAAGTGATAAGTAAAGATTTTCATTATGATCTCTGTATTTTCTTGTAGCTGTGGTTTGTCAGACCTTTAACAATACCCTCCCAGAAGCTGGGAGGCTGTGGTTTAATATGGACTAATGTACATGGCACAGCTTTTACATTAGTATTATTTTTTTCAATGTGTTGCAGTGAAATTGTATTTTAAAACCAGGCAAACTATTGATGCTTTTATTGAAAGGACTCATTTATTAAAGAAATATTTTAGTCTGTTGAGATTTCATCATCAAATAACAGTAAACATAATACACATTTCCCATAAGACCATTCTTGAGAGCCAAATACTTACCTCTCACTTATTCTAAAGGTAGCATTAATTTGTGAGAGGCTGGGCATGACCCAGCCATGGGCACTGCCAGCCCAGAGTGCCAAACGTGTCCTGAGCTGCATCCAGAGCAGTGTGGGCAGCAGGGCAGGGAGGGGATTCTGCCCCTCTGCTCTGCTCTGCTGAGACCCCACCTGCAGTGCTGCACCAGCTCTGGGGTGCCAGCACAGCAAGGACATGAACCTGCTGGAGAGAGTCCAGAGGAGGTCACAGAGATGATCAGAGGGATGGAGAAACTCTCCTGTGAGGAAAGGCTGAGAGAATTGGGAGTGTTCAGCCTGGAAAAGATAAGGCTTCAGTGTGATCTAACTGTGGCCTTCCAGTACCTGAAAGATAGAGAGGGACTTTTTACAAGAGCATAAAATGACAGAACAAGAGAGAATGGTTCCAAACTGAGAGTAGGTTTATCTTAGGTATTAAAAGAGCTCTTGTGAGGGTGGTGGGGCACTGGAACAGGTTTCCCAGAGAAGCTGTGGATGCCCTACCCCTGGAAGTGTTCAAGACCAGGCTGGATGGGGCTTGGAGCAGCCTGATCTAGTGGAAGGTGTCCCTGCCCATGGCAGGGGAGTTGGAACTGGATGACCTTTGAGGTCCCTTCCAACCTAGACCATTGTATGATTCCATGATTGTAATGTCTACTCTATGTGAACGACAACAAAAAGATATGTTTAAAGATGACCTGGTTAACATAGAGTGGTAAGTCCAAAATATACCAAAACCAGTTTGGTCTCTACTTTAAAGTACTATTTTTAAAACTGATATTTAATTTTCCAATTCATCATTTTCATTTTAGTAATGAAAAAACTTTGAACTATCAAGCATGTCTTCCTGACAATCTCTCAAAATTGTTAAAATCTAGTGAATATAGAAGTTGTTAAAGTATACAAAATTTAAAACTACGTGGACCATTTAATTATAATTTAGCCCAACATGAGAATTACTGATTTTGTCAGATGCATCTGGAAATCCTTAAGTTAACAAAAGGTAAAGGATTTTCAAAGTTATTTTAGTGTTAAAGATATTTTTTGTAAATTGGGATCTTCATATTTAAACTCACCTTTCTGATAGTACAATAAAATCGTTGAGTTTGTTTCTCTTGTTTTTTGGAAAAATCTTTAAAATACATACTTTGTTTCACTAAGCTCTGGGTACAAAATCAGGAAAAGTGGTTGCTTGCTCCTTACATAACTTGTCTTAGATCATTTATATTTCTGAAACTGCGTTAACATATGAGTGCCATCATTTAGTATCTGTTGGATTATCATCAGCCTTTGTTGCAAGTTTGTTGGCAAGTGCCAAGTAATGCTGAATGGGGATAATGATTTAGCTCTGTTTTTCTAACATTTGGGACCTTTGCTTCAATTATTGTCCAGTTGTTTCACACCACACTTCTGGTTCACATATCTCTACATTTTTGTCTTTACAAAGAGAAAATCTACAGTGAGAGTATGTCACTTTCATCTCTTATGCCTCTTACTTTTTAATTATCCCAGAAACAATGTAATGAAGAGGATTCTTTCTAGAGTCAATATATGAAAGTAGTTAGAGATGGTTCTTTCTTCACACTTTGAATCTGATATCTGACACTTTGTAGCTCATCCTTAAAATAAATATTTTTGTTCTGTGATTGGACAGATAAAACAAAGGAATTGAGTGTACGTTTCTTTTAGAATAGCTGCTCTCTTTTTTCTCATTCAGTTGGTAGGTGACTAAAGAAAATTACCACTGTATGCACCTCTGTAATTCAGTTTTAGATATACTGAAGCATAAATTCACTCACTACACAAACACTAAGTTAAGAACAGTAATAAAGTGTGTGCATAAAATGGGATTTTTGCTGTCACATTTGATTCAGTTGTTATTGCTTTGTTCAGTTTTACTGTTAAATTTAGTTCTATTTGTAAGCAAAAACTGTTCAGCCCTACTCAGCTATTTTTACTGCAGGCAAGCTTGTTGGGGATGGCAGGGATTGCATTACATTCCACCTGTCATGCTTTGCCTCTGCCAGGAAGTTGGTTTACAGGCACAACCTCTCCATTGAGAGTTTTGTGCCTTCACTTACCATTAGGTTTGTTGTGAGCTTTATGCATGTAATATTCACAATGAGTCCACTTCTCTAGGTGGGACAGACATAATAAGAGGGTCACTTGGTCCAGGAACCTTTTATGACCTATGTACTTTACAACCAGGACCTTGAGAAGAATTCATAAATTAATTTTTTTTTTTTTTTAAAGGGGAGGAACATGGTATATAAAGTGTGTGATTGGCATGGGTATTACTTAAAGATTATTTTTTTTCTTCCCCGAGAACTAGTACAAGGAGCTAGTGATGAAGCTATTACAGATTTCTGAGGTTTGGTGGTGGTTTCATTTTTTTCAATGTGATTCAATTTGATTCTCTTTTCTTTAGGCTTGAGGATTAGGAAGGAGTAATCTGGATAACACTGAACCAGAAGAGCTTGAGGTAGTGGTATGTTGTAAAAACAAAAAGTGAAATTAGAAAAGTTGCAACTACTTCTTCAATTAGAAAAGTTTCCCTGTCTTTATGTATTTAACTTCCAAGTGTAGAGGACCTTTGCAATTTGAAGATGTTAACTTTGATAAAAATCAGACAAGCCATTATTATTTATGAAAAGTAAATTCTTAAGCTATGTCTGTGGGAAAATAAGCATGGTTCAAATTCATAATGTTCATTTTAAAAGAAGATTTATTTTAATCTTATATTTTTTTAAACTCTTTCTTTTCCTGCATTCTGGGTGACTTTCTGGTATCTTGTTTTATAAATATATGTCTTATTATACAGACATTTGTCTTTTTTCCTCAGGCAGAAAAAAGACATTTGAGTCTGTTTAATTCTGTTAGCAGTGGTGATATCATTCCAGATTGCATGAGAGAGCATTTTCTATTACTAGTTTTATGTACTACATTCAGAAAAGTGTAAGGTTTTGTCACTGTGTCTAATCCCCAGCTGTGATAAACACTGTATGTTATAACCTATTTGTTAAACATACCAAGTGGAATTTTAAAATAATTTAAAGGTCCCACTGGTCTCACTGGAAGTTTTTTCTAGACCCAGTGCATTAGTCTCCCTGATGTGTTGGTGGAGGACAGTACCTTGTCCTAAGCTGGAAAGACCAAATTTGTTTCTTCATTCTTCCTATGAAGAACTGTTGCAGTATGTTTCTTGTTAATGTTATGTTCTGTTATTGCCCAAGTTGATGGTTTGGTCCAAATGAGACCTTCCCACCCCATGTTATCAATCTACCCTGAGTCTCCTGTCAATCTCTCTTAGGCCCACCGCATGCTTGGAATTCCTCTTCGGAAATCCGCTAAACTTCAACATTTGATTAGTCCATGTGACCAAATTTCACCCCCTACCTCCCTCACTGGATAATGATTTTGTGAACCCTGCCTTTTACCCTCCCCAAGATATCTCTGATTAGCTGATGCTTTTAGCTGACCCTCCCTTTGAACCACCTCCCTATTTCAGCTGTTGCACGCTCATATTTTCTGTCTTTTGCCCTCAAGATTCCCCAGAGCAATAAATCCTCTATTCTCCCATGCAAAAGACCTCCCTCTGTCCTTGTCTCCTCAGAGTGCAGACTGACAGCCAAAAAGCTGTAGAGCAAGTGCTCTAGTCACACCTTGGGTCATCCTGCTCTGGGGTGTGACCCACTCCTGTCGCAGGCCGAACTGATAGAGCCAGATCAGCTGCGGCTCAATGTAATAAAGAACAGTTCTTTTTCCTGGACAGTGCAGTAGCCTTGCTCCATATCTGGCTATTATGTGTCTTTCTTGAATGACCTGTGTGCAGTTTCCACATGAGGACTAAGCAAGTCTTCAAGAAAATACAGTATTTCTAGATTTGTACTGAAAATCTTTGTCCCAACACTTCATATGATTATTTTGCCCTTTCTCTAGCTGCATTGCTTTGTCCCTTTATTGATCAAGTGTTACATGGATAGATTTCTTCTTCCTCCTGGAAAGCAAAGGGAAATATAATTTCTTTATTGCAACCTTTATATCTATGCATAGGTTTGAACCAAGCTGTAGCAATACTTTGAGCATGTTCCAGTTGCAGATCATGTACAAAAGTCAGATTAGTTACCTGCAGTAAAAAAAAAGTGGATAATTTAAGTAATTGCTAAAACTTTTGGTTACATTTCTAAATCTTTACTATTTAAGACAACAAATGTTAGATTGGTCATGGCTTCCAGACAGTGATATCAAAAGTGTTAAACTTTTCCATTGCTGTCACTACATCTGCTTTTTTATTAGAATATTTTTAATTTAGATTTATTAGATTTTTCTGTTACATCTGGGGAAGAATAACCACATGTACCAGTGAAGGCTAGGGGCTGACGTGCTGTAAAAGCAGGTCTGCAGAGAAGGACCTGGGGGTCCTGGGGACAGGAAGCTGGCCATGATCCTTATGGCCATGAAGGCCAATGGGATCCTGGGCTGCCTTAGGAAGAGCATTGGCAGCAGGTCAAGGGAGGTGATTCCTGCCCCTCTGCTCAGCCCTGTGAGGCCTGACCTGGAGTGCTGTGTCCAGTTCTGGGCTCCTCAGGACAAGAGAGACAGGGAGCTGCTGGAGCTGGTCCAGTGGAGGACTCTGAAGATGATGAGGGGACTGGAGCATCTCTCTTAGGAGGAAAGGCTGAGGGAGCTGGGCCTGTTCAGCCTCAAGAAGAGATAGCTGCGAGGGGACCTCATCAAGGTCTGTCAGTATCTGAAGGAAGGGTGTCAGAGGATGGATCCAGGCTCTCCTTCCAGGTACCAGGCAACACAGTGGGCAGAAACTGAATCACAGAAAGTTCCACCTGAACACGAGGAAGAACTTCCTTACTGTGTGAGTGACTGGGCACTGGAACAGATTGTTCAGAGAGCTTGTAAAGTCTCCCTCACTGGAGATACTCAAGGACTTCCTGAACATAATCCTGTGCCATGTGCTCTAGGATGACCCTACTTGAGCTGGGAGGTTGGACCAGATGACCTACTGTGGTCACTTCCAACCTGACCAATTCTGTGATTTTTTTAAATTTTTTTTAATTATGTATTTACACAGTAGTAATCTAAATATGGTATCTGGTTTGGGTTTGTTTAATTTTTTAAAAAGTGAAACGCAGTTTGGGTTCTTCTAATATAAATCTTGCAGCTCCTGCAATATGTAAGTAAGGTATTCTGCAATTGCACAACTGTCTTTAAATGCCCATGAGGAAGTTTTACTAGGTTTTATTTATAGTTTTTTATAGTCATAGGACAGACTTCTGTGCAAAGTAAACCAAAATGAAAGCATTCAGATTATTTTACCCACAGTGATGACATGTTACTGCCTATATTACCTCACAGCATGTCGCAAGACATCATTACATGCTACTGAGTTTTATTTCATTTATTCCAGAATCTCATCAAGGCACTTCAGTTTAAGTATATCAAAAACTAAAAAATCACTCAGAATCACAAAGCTCTTTAAAGTCAGATTTCCATAAATTTGCACAGTACTAAACACTGGTGGTGTTAAGCAAATGAGAGCAAATAAGTACATTAAAGTGGAAACATTATTTAAGCAAAGAGAAGCTGTTCTGTACCGTTTCTATCATTTTCTATGTGGTCTGACTTAATTTTTTTTTAATTAAAGAATGGTTCAAAAGTGCCTGTAGGTAATCAAGAAATTATAAATTAATTTTTAATTCTTTTTTTTGCTAGTTCAGCTGGAATTATAGTTCTCTTAATCTCCTGAATTTACCATTTTTCTGCTGTTGCCATAGTGAAATCAGGTAGAACAGGCAAAGCTGTACTTCTTCTTCTCTTTGAACTTAACTAAAAATAATGCTTAATCTATTGGTATGGCTTTAGAAATAGCTTTTAAAAATGTTAATGTGGATTTAGCAACTGTGGAAACAGAGATATTCTGACCTCACACAGGAAGTCCTATTTGCCCTCAGCAAAAATGCAATACCTGTGCAAGTTTTCCTTTAGCAGTTTATTTTAGTGCTTTAGGCCTAGGGAGGCTTGAGGGAAAAAATGTATGCAGACCTGCATCAAGTTATAAATCTTGATGTGTACTTCTGAGCAGGGAAGGACTTTAGGGCAGCTGTTTTTTGTGGCTGCGCAGCTTGTTTTTGTAACCAGGGCAGAATATACCACACTATTTCAGGTGATAATCAGTTTGCATCATTTAGCCTGATGAAAATAACTTTGTCACTGGGTCATTCTGCATAACAAAGACTTAGTACTGAAAAGCTCTAAATAGCATTGAGAATTCATCTCATTCTTCAGAAGGATGGTGCCAGACTTGATGGGTGTATTTGTATCAGTGTGTAGTAATATGTAATATCTAACTGAGGTATACTAGTCTGCTGTGCACAAATGTACAAAGTTGCCTCCAGCATAGAAATACTGATTTGTAAAAATGTGATACTTCAAATGTACAAAAAGACATTTTGAAATCTTTGGCATAAGTCAAGAGTTGATACGGAGAGATCCTAGAAGTTGAAGTAGTTGAAATTGTGTAAATGTCCTCCGAGTGTTAAATGAGATGGAGTTGTTCTCTCTTCCCTCGTTTTTATTGACTCTATTTTCCTCTTTTTGCTGTGTGTTTTTGGGGTTTGGTTGGGGTATTTTATGCTTTCCAGTTAATAATGGTGTAACTTGAACAGACATGGTGTAACAGGAAGACCCCCACCTCTTTTGCAAGAGTGCCATAAACTGAAGGGACTGACAAGAATCTTTTTATTGTCTGTGTTGGTCTTCCATTACTCAGTTCAAGTTGAAGGTGTCTTCAACATATTCAGTAATGTGTACTGAGGTCGGAGCAGATGGAAACCTTATGTCATCACCTCTCCTTAAGCTGCATTATGGCTGTTCCTGACAAGTGGATTTCTGTGAGAGACAGCTTTCTTGAGAGGTTCCTGTGGAATTCAGGAACCATTTTAAACTACTGTCCTTCCTTACATTTTGGATGCATGGTATTTTTTGATATTACAAT
This sequence comes from Pseudopodoces humilis, assembly GCF_049639895.1. NCBI lineage: Eukaryota > Metazoa > Chordata > Aves > Passeriformes > Paridae > Pseudopodoces > Pseudopodoces humilis. The sequence continues at coordinate 32,955,562 of NC_142206.1, read as the reverse complement.
CACAAATATAAGGACTGGAAAATAAGCACTCTAAGGAACAAAAAACTTGCTATTTTTGGCTAACGAGGGAGAGGGAGAGACAGCTGGTCAGAACAGATACTAATCTTATCACTTAATTTACTTACTCTGAGCTTTTATACAATGTAAGAACCAAAAAACAACAAAGTGACTGTGCTCAGGTGGAAGTTAGCCAAGTCTCAGAAAGGTTGGTAAAACTCATTATTCATGACATTTCAAGCCACCTTACTCAAGCTTAATATATCTTTGAAGGGAAAAGTGGTGTTTATTTTCCTTCTTGTTGTTACTTTATTTTCTATTAGTTTTGCTTTTGTCTTAAAGGGAACAGAAATTGAACAGGACTAGGAGCTCAATAGGTCACACTTCTGTTTTGTTTAAAATGAGACTGCTGGTGTTGTCTTTGATGCCCTTAGATGTCTGCCAATCTACAATGTTCATTTATCTAGCAATCTAACAATTGCATGGCAAAGAAAAGGAGAAAGGGGGAAAGGGAGAGGGGGAGAGGGAAGGGAAGGGAAGGGAAGGGAAGGGAAGGGAAGGGAAGGGAAGGGAAGGGAAGGGAAGGGAAGGGAAGGGAAGGGAAGGGAAGGGAAGGGAAGGGAAGGGAAGGGAAGGGAAGGGAAGGGAAGGGAAGGGAAGGGAAGGGAAGGGAAGGGAAGGGAAGGGAAGGGAAGGGAAGGGAAGGGAAGGGAGGGGAAGGGAAGGGAAGGGAAGGGAAGGGAAGGGAAGGGAAGGGGGAAGGGACACAAGAATATGTAGTCCAACTGTCTTCCACTTTTTTTCAAAAATTCTGGAATTTCTGTGAAGAAAAATGTTAATACTAAGTGGTTTTACAGTCTTGCAGACTTGTGCCTCAGTTCTCATCAGGCATGGATTGTAATATGTCACTGGCTAACTCAATCTGCCATTGCTTTTAAAACTTCACAAGTGATAACATTTTCCTCTGATTCTTCCTCTTCCTCCTTCTGGGTTCATGTACATTGCCATGTATATTTTTATGTCTTCCTTTTGAGGGTAATTCTGTACCGTGATGTAAAAGATGCCCAGAAAAGTTCAGTGCACAGTAAGCAAAGAAAGCTGAAATGCAATTTGGTTTAGTATTGGTATACAGTGAAAAAGAGTAACTAACTTATAAATTAATCTAAATAGCATGAAGTTTTCGGAAGGTGCATGTGGTAGAGCTCTATGTGTAGATATATAAATAGTTAAGAAGAGAGAAGACAGAAAAGGGAAGTAGATTTCTTTGCTCATCTGCAGTTATGCACTTACTTCACCTAATAATGAAGGTAACACTACAAATTGCCTTCATGGTCTCCTTGAGTCTCTGAAACAGTCTCCAACTTTCACCATGTGAAAATATCTCTTCTGGGAGACTGGATATTTTGCAGGTGATACATAAGACTTGTATATTTCAGGATGCACTCCTTTCTGAATAACAACTAAATCCCAAATTATTTTCAAATATGGAGTGGGGCGGGACCAGTTTGGATTGAACAGACACTGGATATATGAATCAATTGAGAGACAAGCTGAGGAGCCTCAGGCATTAAAAATAAGTGTGTACCAGGCACACTTAAATTAAAGTTTGCCAGTGGATTCCAAAGGCAGTAAGAATATTCAGGGTCAGAGGAGGTGTTTGCCTTCCTTCGGGGTGGGCATCAAGTGCCAAAGTAATGGGCAGCAGAGATACCACTTCCTTTTTCATCTGTTCCCTGCTTAATACAGATAGGTGACTTACATTTTGAGAGACAGTAAATTTAAGTACAGCATCACACATAAAATGCTTCTGCCTGTCAATTATGGGCAATAGTGTGTTTGGTAGTTAACTGCTAAGCAGCATTGTGGGGAGATACTCAGTATGATTTACTATCTGGTCTTCTAATTCTCTGATCTGGGAAGTTGGAAGCACAGATGAGCTGTCCTCCATTTGTTAATTCATCTGTTACATTGTTTTTTTTTATTGCATATTTGTGTATAAGGATTTGAAGATACTGAATTGTCTAATAATTCATTTAAAATGTCTTGAGATAGCTTTAATGCTGGCTACGAGATTTATGCTCAGCAAATAGTAAACACCCAGGTGCCTTTATTTATCAACATACATAGTGCCTTTATTTATCAATATTTCTGCTATCAAAATTTGCTGAGCAGCTTTTCTGATTAGTTTGGTTCTGGTTTAAAATAGTTATTAAACGAAAATCTAATTCTGTAAGAACAGTTCTGCCTCCTTGGTTAAATGCACTTTTGGCATATCCTGTCTTTCTGGTGAGCACTGACACCAGATAAACAGCTGCACAGAAAGAAAAGATTGCTGCAAACTATGAGGCACTCACAGATTATTCAGATATCATCTTGCACTGGCCTTAGGATGGCCTGTTACTTTCAGCCCTAAAAATAAACAACTGTTAATCACCTAGTGGCAACATGAGTTGACCAGCACTTGTGGCTGCCTGGACTTCAATCTAACAGTACTCAAAGGCTTTTCTCATGTTCTCTGTCACCCAGGATAAGAGGCAGTTTTCAGCCAAGCATTCCTTTGGGAAGGCTGCTGTGAGTTTAACAAAATGTTTGAAATAACCTCAGTAACTCCTCTCAACACTGATCCACATCTTCAAATGTGCAGAATCAAACAATAGTGCCCTTGCATCCACAGTCTCTGGAGAGCAAACTAATGGCATAATGTTTTCTAAGGGAAACTGAGTAACAAGCAAGTACCTCAAGAAGCAACATTCCTTGCCTGGATTTAATCAGAAAGTGATGCTTTCAGCAACAATATGTGGAACAGTTCTGCAGTGCAAGCAACCATCTTTATTTCCTGCTTATTCAAAGAGTTCTGCCATTCTTACAATGTATTAACTGGTAAATACAAGTGGCACAAGTTAAAATAGAAGCAGCGCTGCTTTAGTAAACTAGTCCTTAAACTGCATATTGTAGGATTGGAAGGGTGTTGCTGTTTTGAACAGGAACGCATTAATGGACTTGCAAAACAGTGGACGGTAAAACAATGTGCTGACCCTGAGTTATGAAAGACAAATAAATGATGCCACACCTAATACAGAATAGAATATTAGACTTTCTCTACCAGAATGAAAATTTTGAAGCTTCTGAAAAAGATGTGAAAAGTTTTTATTGTATTGTGCCTTTCAGATTTTAGGGTATTTTGGCTGAGCTTCTTTTGCTTTGTTACGTCCCTTATCCAGGGTGCCTGAAGTCACTTTGCCCTGTATTGAAATGGTTAACTAATGTAGCATCTTTATATTTCTGAGAATATTGCATTTATCTCCAAGTTACCAAACAACATACTTGGAACACTATCTGTTATGCCTTTTAGCCAGATGCTGGAACTATCTTCCCAGCCAGCCAAAATACAGTTTTCTGAGATGCATACCCAAGTGATCCCCACCAGAGCCAGAAAAAGCCAGCAGTGTGCACTCGCAGCCCAGAAGGCCAAGTACATTGTGGGCTGCATTAAAGGGGGAGAGGCGGTGGAACAGCTTGCCAAGAGAGGTTGTGGATGGCCCATCCCTGTGAGTGTTCAAGGTCAGGTTGGATGGAGCACTGAGCAACCTGATCTCAGTGGGAGGCACCCCTGCCTACAGCAGGAGCTTGAAAGTAGATGATCTTTAAGGTCCCTTCCCCCCTAAACCATTCTTTGATTTTCTGAAAAGACTGTGGCCATTATTTCCATGAAGCAATCCAGCAACATAAGGGTTAAAAATCTCTTTTCTAAAATGTTGGTGTGAGTATCATGTTAATTTTCAATACATCAGCCCAATCCTGCAGTGCAGGCATAGGGTCACCTTGTAGTGTGTCTTTAGAGCACAAAACCTTACAATCTAAAGTGCAAAGAAATCATCAACCTGATTTTTGAACATGCTGAGACTGAAAGAAAAACATGTTGTACCTTAAGTACACACAACCACTTGAGAGTTGAACATCTGGAATACTGTTAATAAACAAAACAAAACAAAAGTGTATTTTAGTAGATGTTAGGACATGAACCAACAGAAATTGAGAGATTCAAAGTTCACTCAAGGCTCTCTCCTCTTAATGACAAGCTGCCTTGAAGCCAGTATGTTTTCTTTCTCACTCACTGCATCAGTCTTCACTTAGAAAGCCTTGATCCTTGTAAATCACTGTAGCCTTAATGTTATTTAATCATAGTTTTTAAAAGTTAATTTCCATGAGAACTGTATTTAAAAAAAAAGCCTAACTTGTCACTGAGGATTATAAAAATCCTTTATTTGCCTGGAGAACAGTACTCGGATCTGAATGAAGAAGTGTAAGTGAAGAATGTGTTTCGACAGTTTGTTTATTAAAAATGTATTATGCAGCTAAAAGTTATATTGTATTTATAATATTTTAATGACAGTGACTTGCACAGTTTCTGGTGCAGTCTATTAATACACATTTAAAACTGTACTGTGGAAAATTCTAAAATATTTTAAATGCCCCCTTATGTCCACATGAAAATAATTTGATTTGTTTTTATTTTTCAAAATGTCAAAAGCAATTAAATCATATTATAAGCTTGATGAAATGCTACTTTTTGATTGAAGCCTCAACAGTCTCATTGCAGAGGTAAAAAGATAACTAGTGAAAAAGAAGTTCATTAAGATTTAATCACATCTGAGTGAGGTGTAGCTGTAGAGAGAGAAGCCTGATATTAGTTTCCATCCACCTATTTTTCACCTGACAACTCTAACTTCCACATCAACTACATATATCAGTTCCTGGCATTCATGGAAATGCCTGCCTTTCTCAGCCCATAGAAATTCCCACTTTTAAGTCAAAACTTGTACATGGGAGCCGCACAAAGTATTAGTAGACTTTGGTCTTTTCCTTGACTTCAGTAAAAATAAGACTTCCCCCAACTACTGTGGTAACATCAAAGCTTAAAGCAGATTAGGTTTTACTTGCTTAATTTTACCTTAAGCAGCGTGAACCGGATGCCTGGTTCCTTGAGGCGCATTATGCTGCTTGTCTGTGTGTGAGGCATGATGTAGTACTTGTTCATGCCATGGACAAGTTTCCTATTAAGAGTATGTGATCAGAACTTGTTAAACTTTCTTGAGCCACACTTGCAAGAATTACTTTTTTTTAATTTTATTTTTTGCACTTGCTACTGTTGGAAGTCTGTGTTAAGTAGCTTAAGAGAGTTGGGCACAAAAATATTGCAGCCTTATGGATTACAGGTTAAGGACCAGATTTTTAAAGCAAAAATTATCATTCAGTTACTTGATTTGCTAACTACTGGATTTTTTTACTCCTTTCAACCAGATTTGGTGAAGTCAAAGTAATTAGGTGCTGTGTGTGTGTCACTGGATCACAAAATTATGTTGAAGATTGGAAAACTGACAGTAATGATGAAACCCCACTGTTATCTTTAAATTGCATTTGGAGTTTTCAATATGCACTGTCTTAATGCACAAGTACCTTTATTTGATTTTAAAACTCTGTGTAAATGAACGGTAGAAAAAAATACCTTGTTATAAACTATTCTGAATTAGGACTGCAGTAGCTGTTTAAGTGGAAAGTTTCTTGCTAATCGAAGTACATTTCTGAGCAGTGGCTCTTAAATGTTTGCCAAGATATATAATGCTGTGTCATCAGCAGTAGTAAACTGGTCTAGACATAAGGAAGCTGGCTGACTTATGCCAACTGACCTTATTTGAAAATATGGTCTGTAGCTGTTGCCTACTAGCCTAGCTCTGCCAATTCCTAAATTTCTTCCGCTGACACAAATGTGACTTCTACAAGTGCATTAAAATAAAGCTGAGTGTCCTTAAACAGTAAACTTACTATGTATTATTATGGGGAGGTTAATTATTTTATCTTCAAGGTTTATTAGTACTAGAAGTAAAGCCTGTTTACTCACAACTGTGGTTCTGAAGAACAATCTTAAAGTGACTTAGAATGTAATAACTAATTTGTGAACTTTTGTAATTCCCTTTTCCCAAAAAACAAGTAGTGCTGTGCAAATGGTAATGCTCTGGTTTTCTCCATACTTAAAAAGAAAAACAAGGAGACAAAGTCAGCTTTTTAGCTGGCATTGAAAAGTGGGGGACCAGAATGCAGTCCTTAAAAGACACATTCAGGTGTGACTTAGATAATTAAAATCACCAACCAGGTAGACTTAAACTTTTGTAACATGAATCCATTGATGATGGATGAATCCATTTGATAAAATATATGTTTAAATGCATGCACATTAGAAATAATAACTCATATGCCAGCATTTTCTTATGAGAGTCTTTTGGAATTCAAATAATTTACATTATGCTGAGATGCATATAGAACATCTATAACAAATAGACTAATAATAAATGAACATTTTTATAAAAATGATTCCAAGTTCTTTCACATTTCTGTTCCGTATCAAGCAGTGTATTGAAAATATATTTTTCATAAATGCATTTTTCATAAAAGCACATGCAAGGCTTTGTGATGGTGAAAAAAATCACCTCACAACAGCCACATGTCTAGGCAAATCCTAAGGAGGTGGTATGGACCTCACACAGACATTCCAGAAGACATTACTAGAAAGCAGTTTCTCTTGAAAGAAAGTAGAATATGTGTGAGCCTACTAGGCCACTTTGATAAATAAATAAAAGTGTTTCTCTGTTCTAGCAAAAAAACGGTTCAACTGGAGGGCAAGTTAAATCCAGATTCATATTTTACTTAGTTGTTTTCTTTCCCTTTTTTTTAAGTGATCCCTTAGTTGTTGTTGCTGGTGATTTCTTTCTTAAGACAAAGAAGCATTTAGCTTTGGGTTATCTGAATTTTACTTTCTGGCTTTACAGAGTATCTCTGTGAAACTCCTTTCTAAAACAAAACTCAGTGTCTCAGGATTATCAGTGTACTACTTTAGCTATGGTTTTCATTCAAAATATATTTGAAATTATATGGTTAACTGATACAGCGTTCCTCTGAACAATCTGAAATTAGTGCAAACCTGACTTACTTAGATCAAATAGTGTTGTCAGATGTTTTATCTAAAGAACTTTTTGAGACTGCAACTATATTTAACTATACTCAAACTGTATTTTTCTGTCTCAAATGCTTCAGTTATTTCTTTGAAAGACACCATGTGCTGCCTTTAGTACTTAGACTAAATTTAGTCATCTATATCAAGCCTAAATTTGGGCTAAAGCAATCCATGAGTTTTTGTAATGCTGCTCTCCTCTTGCCGTGCCTTGGAGTCAGAAGCTTGTGCGCCTCCCTTTTGGCACTTCTGGTACTCACACCCCAAGTGCAGCCGAGCTGGCTTTGGCTGCCTTGTAGTCAGTCACAATGCTAGTGTCAGAACTGGGCATTGACTAAACCAGGATTTAGGTAATGATAGCTACCTATCTATTGGTTAATTTTTAAGTAAACTGATGCAACCTGTGTGGACGATTTTCACTTGCTATGTTTATTATGTTCTGAAGGAAGCTTGCCTCTGTATTTCCTCCTCATTCTATTTTTACTGCATGGAATCAACCAAGCCTTAGTTACTTGAATTTCTTCTCAACTTTAAAAAAAAACCCCTAATAAAAGTAAAGTTCTAAAAGCAGTACTTTCGCTGGAAAAGCTAAAATAGCAGTTTTATGTAAATTTTGGACGGATTCCTTCACACCTAAGAAGATGGGGAGAAGAAATACAAGCATATTTTCAGGGATTTATACAATTTTCTAAGCAAGAAGAAAATCCATAGGAGTCCAATAGTTTGTTGCATTCTAAGGTTGATTTTCAATTTAAGCCAAAACTTTCTGCAGCATGTCTTTCATCTCAAATAAGATAACCTGGCCTGTCTTGTACCTTGACCGTTCTAGAGCCAATTGGTACATTCAAAGCTTTTCTGTGCTCCTCAGAGCTACTGAATGCATCCCCTTTCCATAGCAATACCAAGTATGCATTCTGTCATTTGAGTTCGCTCTCCTGTGCAAACCCTAGTCAGTCACTTAACTTGTTCCATGTTACCACTGATACAAGAAATCAATTTGTAGCTTGACTTTGTAATTCACAGCACTGACTTTCATTCCTCAGGGCGTCCTATCTCCATTTGGGAAGGAGTCAAATTTTAAAGTATGGTTCTTACTTTTAGGTTACATTTCCCTATCTCATCCCCTTACACAAAAGGTTAAGTGTCTTTTCAAATTAAGGCAGCAGTAATTAACCAGTGGCATTGTTTGTGGTTTGCCAACTCTGGGCGTTAATGAGAGAGAAATTAGCACTTAGCAGCAGGAGTTCGTGATAGTCAGTGGCAAATGCTTAATGTGCCAACAACTTAATTTTGGTCTTAAGTACTGCACTTAAGTGCAGCAAACAAAAGTATGGCACGGGTTTTTATGTGTTCATACACATGAGCTTTATGATATAGAGCTATAACAGAACGAATGACACAACAGAGTTGAAAAAGTGCAACGTAGGCAGCACAGGGCAAATAGCTTTGCTGTAACACCACAGTCAGAAGCAGGACTGATGGATGTTTTCATGCCAAAGATGTACTTGCTCCTGCCATTAACAGTCTGCAGATGTTCTTGTCTATAATTTTATTATCAAATTTGGTATTTCTGAACATAATTTTTAAGTACCTCAAAAAGTATGCTTGAGCTGAGGTGATTTGCTCACAAGACATAAATTAGCCTTTTGAGGTGTCTTGAAATAGTAATTTTAATTAAAATTACAGTTTCAAAAAATAACTAAACAAATTACTTAAGCACAGTGCCGCATTCATTTTATGGTGGATGGGGGATTCAGACTGCCACAAACTGAAATGAGCCCTTCAGAACTTGGGTGAGCAGCTGCTCATTAGCATCAGGGTTTTACCTGGCACATGTGCTCATAATGAGTAACTACTTGCATACATTTTGTACCTTCTGCCTTGCACAAAATAGCCCATTAGAAATGTAAGGTCTGCTCCCTATTTTCTGGGGATTTTTGCTTTTAAAATAATTTTGGTTAGTATGTAAGTACATCCCCACCCAATTACCCAACAGATGCATAGTCTGTGAAGTAACAAAAGTGGCCCCTCCTGGATCGGCAGACTGGTGCTGTCTCTCACCAGAGGCTGTGAGCATCAGTCCTTGGCCTCACTTGCCTTGGCTCCTTGCTCCTGCTTGGGTCTCCAGGCTTGTGGGTATAGTGAGGTTCTGCACATTTTGGCCCCTCAAGAAGCTTAAGCAAAGGACAGTGGAAAGAAGCTGAAGTTGTTGGCCAGCCAGACAAAATTAGGAATTGGGTATAGGCAGCATTGTTCTTCATAGGAGCCACTTTTTAGTCTGTACTGTATTTATTGCCAGACATGTTTGGATATGTTACTAGTACAACCAGATGTGTCAGAGTTTTAACCTTTCAACTTTCGAATATCGCCTTTCAGTTGCAAAAAGCGTATTTGCCAGTGTGGCCCCATCTATGCTGAGGGTAATTTACTCTGCCACTGAACTGTGGCCACTTGGAGGTTGAGGAGTAGTAGCCATAGACCAAAATGTTACAATGCTCTGCAGCAGTTTCAGGCAAAAGAGTACCACATCTAATTGAAACTGCAGGAGGAAGCCACAGGGGTTTCTTCATCCTTTGATCCCTATTCCATTACAGGAGCACATCAAATAGAGTTTTCTCTGCATTGTTGGAAAGAAACCACCCTCATGAAGCCAGTCTGGCACTACCCATGGCCTTGAGTGCTTTTACTGTGTGCTCAGTGGACATTTAGGTTACCATGCCTCTCCCCGGCACATATTTATTATAATTAAACATTAACAAAAATTGGCTACCATATTGCTTGAGTCCTGAGTACAACTCTGCATATAAACCATTGCATGACATTCTATTGAACTTTTTCTTGTACAGACGGTACCTAACAGCTCATCCTGCACTGTTGGTTTTGGCAAGTTCACTGCAGCATATAATAAATCAAGGGAAGAAAAAGCTTTTTGGCCTAATGTTGTACAGACTGCTGTAATGTTAGACTACAGAAAGCAGTTCTGTTTTTAGACATCCTTTTACTAACCCAACATTCATAATTTATGATTCCACTGTAAAATTCCTGCAACACTACACCAGAAGTAGTGCTGCCCTTTAATTAAGTGCTCTCAGTAGGAAAAACGTGAAACTGATGTGCAAAACATATCGCAGTACACAGTGATTGATAGTGATTACTTCTTTATGAACCCAGCCTGAAGGTCTGAACTTCCTGATGGGTAAAATAGTCCATGGGGCTACTTCCTGAGATTGCCTGGTGGGGATCAGTCAGAGTTAGCAATATCTGAGGAATTCCTGAGGCACATTTCAGAGCCATTACAACACAAACTTTCTGTTTCTTCTGAATTGTGCTTTATGTTAATAATTACCTGAATAATAGCTCATTGTAGAGATTATACTTTAAGGATTCATTGTTATCTTCATGGTACTGTAATTTGAGTGAACTGGGACATGTGTAAACCCTTGTGTCTTTCATGTCTGCACACACAAATCTGAAAGAGCAGGGTGCATGTCAAAAGAAGTTTCTCTATATATCACAGTTACTGAATGTTACATAGTATTTAATACATAGGTATTTCTTACTGACACATGCAGAATATTCAAAAGAAGAAACTGAAACTGATGTAGACGCTATGAGTCTCTAAATAGCATTTTTATTCATGGAATCGGGTATTATTGACATCGATCAATTGCACATTCAAAATTTGAAAATTAAACGGAGGTTAAAGACTCCCTCCAATTTTGCAGTGGAGTTACAAGATTTGTGTTGGAATCACAGAGATGGGAAATTGAAATTCCCCTAACACAGTTACATAAGTTCATTTTTCTTTTTTGTTTGATAGATTTGGCCCTGGATTAGTCATCTACTGGTACGGATTTATTGAAGAGCTGGACTGCCATCGTGAACGTGGCATCCTGCTAAAAGACTGCTTCCCTACTGACATTGTGACTCTGCGCCACAGCATGGCTCAGTGCTGATGTTGGGAGGAAGAGGTAAATCCGGAAGCAATTTTACTTTCCTGCAGTGTAAACTAATGGCAGCATCTGCCCTGAACTTCAGCTGAACTCCTGCTGCCCGCCCTTATGCTACTGCTGCTTTACACAAACATATCAAGAGTTTCTGTTTTGCTTCAGACCTCTGTTGTGATCAGCCAAAAAAGACAGACACAACCCACTCATTATCAGCAGTTCTGTCTCTGTCAAACAGCTAGTTTCAAGATACTCATAATCTTTCTTCCTTCCGGATGGCTTCTTCAAGCATTCTAAACAAAGACAAAAGTTCAGAGGCTGAAAGGTGGAGCTTTCAATTCTTATGCCTGTTACAGTCACCTGTAAAATTAAGTGTTTTTTATGAATTCACTATGTGCTAGTGATGTGACTAAAACACCTACAGTGATGTGGAGATTTGGTGAAAACTGTTGTTTTGGGGCTTAAAATAATATAATGCAAAGCTGGTAAAGCCCAAGTGGTAAGAGGATCATGGCTGTTACAGTAAATAGCCAGATTCTGAGATAATAATTGGTGTATGTGTTTTGTCACTATCTGATTGTTAAAATCAACAATCCCAAGTTAACAGTTAAAAAATGGTTAGGGGATTTTGAGAGGGGGTGAAAGTGAAGAGCACAAGTTTCATTTTATGTATATAAGCCTGTGAAGTTTGGGGGTAGTGTGGGGGAGGATTAGTAGGTATTTTAATGACTCAAAAATACCTTGTGTTTTGTCTTTTTCTCTCCCTCACCCCCAGGGAATCTATACCTAGGAATTTTTCTCTTAACTGACTAAGGAAGGAATCTGTCTTTACTCCTATAGGTACTGAGCAAATTTCTGGCACATTGAAGTCCAAAAGAACAACATGCAGGAGTTTTCTATGTGAGTTATTACTGAAGGATTTCGCCATCCTGGTATTCATGAAGGGGAATTTTAAAAAAATGATAAAACAGTGCTTCATACTGGATCAGTTTCACAAGACAAATAAAGCACACAAATGGACAGAAGTTTCCTGTGTACTTGTTTCCTTGCAAGAGCCTTGTTTTTCTCTTCTTAGAACCACCAAGATCAGAAGTTGATTGAGGTGGGTGTTAGCCCTTCTTGAAGTTTTGAATTCAGTCTCTTCTTTTTCCATCCACATTGCCACTCAGAAGGGCAAGATTGGGTCTCAGGTTTGTGCTCTCAGATGTTTTTAATAAGACGGTGGCATATTTGGCTTGGCACACTTCAATACTCTTTGCTAACTATTACTCAAGAAAGGGCAAAATATTTTAAAATGTCAGTGAGAGATTTGCCTGTATGCTCATCATGTTCAGATTTTCTGAGAAAAGCTATGGATTCTGTTGTAGAAATTAAGGACTGATAACAGTCTCCCTAAAGCACAAGTTGATGATCTTTTCCAGAAAGAAAGGGTCTGTAAAACATTACAGTGCATATTCATCACCTTTTTTTAGTTGAAAGTTTAGTGATACTTTGTGCGCCTGTACATTTTTCAAAAATCATGTGCAGACTTTTTACAGTCTTGCCTCAAGTGGAAAGGATATTAAAACTACTATCCAGGAGTTTTCCAGCTGTAGTTTTTGGATGTATACACAGTATTTTTTAATTTTTAGTTTTCACCTTAACACTTTCTGGTAAGTTTCAGACAGGAATTTATCATTTTGACAAATCTTTCATTTTCAAGGAAGAATATCTTTAATCTTCTGGTGTTCCTTGCTGCAGAGATAAACTAGTATAGGTTTACTGTAGTGAGTTATTTTTGTATAGACATACTTTCCTGGGTTTGAATATGTTGTAGTGAAGAGATTTATTTTTAAGAAATATTCAAATGCCTGTAACTCATTTGCATTCAAATATTTAAGGTATTGTGCTGAGCTTATTTTACCTGACCAGCTGTAAAGATCTGCCCATAAAGATACACAAAAGCAATCTGTGAATGTACCTGCACAATGCTACACACAGGCTACCTTTAGGGTGTTAATTCCCCTGGGACTTTTAACTATGGTTTAGGTTAGGAGAATGTGTAAAATCAAGAAGGGAATAAAAAAGAAGAAATAACTGAACATTATCATAGTGGGAAATTCAGAAGTAATGGTTGTCTGAGTGAAATGGGTTTTAAAGGCAAATAGAATTTGTTTTAGCTACTGCATATGCTTTCTGTTGTATGAAATAATTTAAATCAGCTTTTACATGATACACTAATGCTGCTTTTTCTTTTTGAATAAATTAAATTTATCTGCACAGATGTTGAAAATTCTGCTAACCTTCATCAAAGCTTTGCTTTATTTGTTTTTACATTAAACAAATTTATGTGGAGACACAGAGATAAATCAATTTAGACTTATATTTGTTTATTTATTCTTCTACCTAATGCTGTGACATAACAGGTTGGAAAGCAGTACAGCTGTCTTTAATCAGAGCTTTGAACTCATCTTCATATACTGCCCACTTAAAGAATCTGTATTAAAATGAGAATGAAATTAGCCACAAAAGTCTATATACTGTACCAATTTCATTGCATGCTATCAAAAAAGCTTTGCTACTACAAAAACTATGCTGTGTCACTATTTTAAATGCTGAAAGCAAAACATAAAAAATTAGCACTGTTTTGCTATTACTACTTGTGTACTGCAAAAAAAACCAAAACTAATTTGGCTATTTTCTTTCTTTATCAGATGTAAACATCAATTTTAATATTAAAGAGGAGGCACACAAACCACTGTTTGTTTATGTGTTTTTTCTTGGTTTGGTTTTCTTAAACAATGTTGTGGCCATTAGAACCTTAACATTAAAACCAAATTCAGTTTTATGGAGTATTCTGTAGAGTGCGCTAATGAATTATGCCAAGCCAGAAAACAGAAGTGAACATAAAACTGAATGATGTTCTCACTGGCATATATAGACTTGCAAGCATCTGCTCTTACAACCACTGTTATAAGGCCTGTTCTGAGCTTTAGGAATTGATGTAATTGTATTGAGCAGGGAAGCAAAACTTCTTTGTAAAGGAGGAGCAGCACAATGGTGGGTCGCATACTCTAGTATAGGAAGAGAATGGAGGTTTTCTCATGCCAATATTCTGGGGACACATTATTAGTATGAGTTTAATAATATTTCCCTAAAGACAGTTCAGAGCAGAAAGGTTTTGTCTGAAGCTGAAGAAAAGGGACCAAATGTCTTACAGTGCTTACTTCATTACATTAATACTACTGGTAGTTCATCAGTAGTTTTCATCCTGTTGTATTTGCACATTCACAAAGTCATTCTTCCCTGGTATTGGCTTTTGGATTTCTCCATCATCTGTACTACTACCAAAGACTATTAAAGCCTCTTTCCATTTTCTGATCCTCCCCTTTTAATTTTTCATCTTATTTTAACAACTTTCACTTTTATTTATTCAGTATCCTCCCATTTGCTCATGTGTCCTGTTAGAAAAGTTTTCTACCATGTTTTCTACCACCTGGTTCTGTTTCTGTTACTACTTCTGAAAAGTGCTGTTTCCATTTCTGTGTACATTTGAACTGACGAACCATCTAAAGCAATTTTGCTCTTACTCTAATTTAAACAGCAGCTCTAGATTCCAGGGAGACTGTCCTCTGATTTCCACATGGCCTTGTAATGAGGAACCATTGTGTTGCTCTTCATACTCTCAGTATGAAACATAGGTCATTTCTGCAGGCTGGGAGTACTCACCAAACGGAGCACACTTAGTGCAGAATAATCACTCACTCCTCAGTTGAGAGTACAGTTGTACAAAGGACTAAGTTAGGTCCTCTGTGCTACTAGAAGATAGGCAAAGGAGATACTAGGAATTCAACTGTTAAAGCATCTCTTTCATTAAGGAGCCTTGCCTTCTTTGAGTTCATGCCTTGCTTGTGCAGTACTTCCCTAAGGAGATCTGTTGAAGTTAAAGGTTTAGGTTTCCTCCTGTTCCAAACTCTACTTGCTTCAGAGCGGAAAAGATGGCTTTCTCCGCATTTCCACATCACATTCAATCTGGCAAGAGCTTGTACATCCTACAGGGTGTTGTTATTTACCAGAGTTGGTAACAGCTCCTCAAGGGTCAACAAAAAGTACACAAAATTTAACTTGATTCTTGGTGTTGCTTCGTCCGATGAAGTCTTACAATAGATAGCTTCTTCTACAGGGATCTTCTGCTGTTTGATGGTGAATACTGAGCTAGGGTAACAGTTGTTAGAAACATGGGTTTGTTATTTCAAGGAAGAGATAAATTACATTAGAACAAATGCTGCTCAAGTATTGATTTAATATTACAGAATAAAATGGGAAGCTGCTTGCAAAAACAACAATAAAAAATTCCGCCTATCATGTTATTCTAAGTCACAAAGGGCCATTTGTTGTGGATTTGCAGGTTATTGAGAAATAACCTTTTTATTACATTGACAAAAGAAGAAACCTCAAGGGCTTGCTCTTTACAGTGTTGTGATAGAAACCTAAAGTGTGCCTGTTGAAAAATGAACTAGCTAACAATGGGAGCTTGGCAGCAACTTCACCATTTATAGAGAAACCGTCTATCTAGTAGGTTCTGTATAAAATAGACCTCTCTTAGGTTAGGGAAAGGTCACAAGTTACACAAAGTTTGGATAGTCTAAATGCGTTACTCAAAACTGACTCTCCTGTGTACAGTAAATATTAATTGAACCTGTATTATTAAAAACATGCCAGGATTCAAAAGATTAAATAAGGAAGATGTAATTATGAGCTACATAATAAACAGAGCAGATTTAGTTCCCCTTGTATTTTTTACTTTCCTGCTATTGTTTCATATATGGCTGTTATACAAAGAGCAGCTGAGGTCAGCTACTATAAATTATGGGTTTCATACAATAGTAATCTACCAAAATTATTCCAGAGCTGGATCAAAGAGCTTCAAAAGACTTTTCCAAAACTTTTCCACATAATAAAAAGACTCTATTTTGATGCCCTGTTTTTATGAGGATTTCTTAGTTTAGATTTGCATCTTAGAGTATTCAACTACTTGCATTGATATGATGATATTTGAACACACAGGATCTGCATAATTAGTTTGCAGTCTCAAATTAGCATGAAGTGATAATATAAAAAAAAAACCTCTTTAAATACATTACCTGGTGCATTTTTCAGGCTAAGTTTTTAAGTTGATCTAAGTAATAAAAAATTTTTGTTTGTGTGTTTATTTAAGGAAGCCAGCAAGATTTCAACTGAAATTTTCTATTTCTTCTGTTTACAAATAAAGAAATCATATTTGCAATGGTAACCATTATTAAAAATTATAGCAGTAATTCTTAGTAGCTCCCAGCTGGCATCATGTCCCTGCATAAGATGCCAGCCTGCCCTCGCTTCTGGCCAGGCTTTCACCTAATGTGAAGAACCACATGTCATCTGCACAGATCCATAGATGTGGCACTGCCATGTCAGCACAGAATGAAATGTCAATGCAAGCGTATGGAGACGAAGTAACAGCATTGAAACCATGTCAGTGCATATCTACAGAGACCATGTTACTCTGTCAGTGTGATTTTAGGAAGATCACTTTGAAATGTTAAAATGAGATGAAACTAAGTCAATTAGGTAATAACAATTGAGGTTCAGGGATTAATTGAGGGCCTAAGGTGAAGCCAGTGGCCATTAACCCCAGCTAGTTATTAATTTTAGAGAAATAGAGAAATATCTTTGGCTAAGGTTATTGTCATTATTATAAGAGAGTTGAGGGGTTTATTCCCTGTATTGTATTTTGCTATTGCTTTTAATAGTGATCCACAAAGAGTGGTGTTAAAGGGCAGTTAAAGGCATATTAGTGCAAAGTTAAAGTTTTTTAGAAAGTGAATCTACCCAATAGCAGACAAACTCTTCTTTTTTATACAGACATTTAACAGATTCATACCGATGTCCAGCTGTCTGTAAACAGACAGATTTATTATAATGTATTTACCTCTGAGGACTTGTTGAAGGAAAATAATATGAACATGCAGAAATATTCATTTACACAGCAACAACTATTTGATGGCCCAAGTATTTGCTATTAACTTAAAGCAGACATGTAAATAGGTCAAACAACAATATTAAATAATTATTTTTGAAAATACTTAAACAAGCACCTAGTCAAGGTTATAAACTTAATTCAAATTCAGGATTTCAGACTATATGACTGTTGCATTAGGACACAAATGTGTGATATATTATTCTTTTGTAATATCAGTGAGAGATTCTTGCCAAGAGCCATGACTCTCTGGTTCAGCATGCTATAAAACACATGAAATCTGTCTGGGTCTCTGTCCTAAGGAGAGAAGGCAAGACACTAGATCAAAGGAATACAATTGTTTTCTTTTAAAATATTTATTTCTATGAATTTGTGTGTATTTTTATATGAAGATAATATAAACCAAATATACACAAACATTATTTTTGCTATAAATAAATAGCAACTACTCTTTCTCTTGTAGAAGTCCCTGATAGATATTTGCTCAGTGTGGCTGTGTTGGTGGAGGTCTTCAGGAAAGGGCAGTAAATCAACATTTTTTCCTGTTGTAGGAGGTGATATCATATGTTTAAGTGTTGATGAGAGCAATGAGACATTTCTGCAAGCTGAGTGACAGTGATGTTGAGAGAGCATGACATGGGAGAGGAGATGAGCTACACCTGGAGGATTCCAGGCCCAGCCCTGCTGAGAGCCAGCAACTTTTAGAACTTGACCTGGACATACTGGGGCTTCTGTCTCCAATGTGAAGCTGCACAGTTGTGATCTCACCTCCCAAAGTGCCTCAGGGGTGCTGAGAAAATTTCTGAAAGGTCTTTGAAACTCCTTTGAAAGAAGAGTACTGTGAAAATGCAATCTTTATTACCAGAAAATATCTTCCATTATGAATGGATGTATTGGATTAAATTTTTACTTTTTAATTTTCTTTTGCTTTTCCATAGCGAGCATTCATGGCATGCTCCATTTTGTATTCTGCCTCAACATGATGGCTCCATAATAAGTGGAAAAACATAAAAATTAGTTTGATCAGTTTGTTTCCACACACACTTTAAGCAGCCTTATATTAATGTGTTTGGCACTGCATTACATACAAATGATAAAATACACTTAGAAAAAAATAGTCTGGCTACACATCATAAAAAAAAAAAAAGTGGCCAAAATTGAGTCTCAAGACACAGTTTCATCCTTCCTCTGAGGCACAACTGTCTATACAGATCAGCTTAAATGTCTGTCTAATCTAGTCTTAAAAAACTGCGATGATGGAGATGCTTAGAAAGATTATGGGAATCCATTCCCCTACCCATCTTTATTTAGTCAGAAAGATTTTTTCCAATCTTGCCTAAATAACTTTTGCTGTAATAAGCATATTACATCTCATCCAATTATAAATGCATATGGAGAGTAAATCTGGTATCTGCTTCTTTTTTCTGACCTTTTCTGTATTTGAATATTGTTTACTCAACAAAACACCAGAAACTCTTCCAGCATTTTTCAAAGAAAGTTTTTAATGTTATATTTGTTACTCTGCAGGTGTCTTATGTTTTAGAAACCCATAATGTACAAGATTTCAGTAAATATGTTCCTTTACTGACAAGTTGGTGTCTTCTATTTAGGTTGGACCCTTTATAATGCCCATATTGAGATTCATCACAAATCCATCATTTTTTTATGCTATTATTATTATTTTCCTTCTTGCACATACTACTTGCTAGTGTATTTTTAGCTTTAACTTGCTGACTTCAAACTACTTCTGTATTCTGTTTAGTTTGAATTTTAATCTTATCCTTTGGAAATAAATACTTGATTTGATTCACAAAGTTTTGAATGTGTAATCTGAAGTCCATGAGTTAAAGTATTCAGTGTTTCAGGTTTGATGAATTTGATGGTTAGCTGTCACCAATAAAATATAGACTAATGAGATATATCCATCATAGGATGTGCTTTTAAAACTTCTAACACCAGTCTTCATAGTCAGAAGACACATGGCTTACTCTCAGTTTGTTAAATAAAAATTTATTTAAACAAAATAAATGGTGGGAAAGAGTCTGCTAAATGGAACATGCAAAAGCAACAACTTTTTTTTGCTTAGGTGTACATTTGCCATGAGGGTCCAAATTCTCGAGTTGGCTTGATCATCTTAAAAGATTCTTAAAAGACTTAAAAGTCCAGTTACTCAGTTGTACTGATGAGCTCGTACTGGCTTGCCAAAAAGTTGGTGGCTCCAGCTGACGGTTGTTTTCCTGTGCTTTCCTTTCATCCCAGCTTTTCTGTAAGGCTTGCTGAAAGCAGAGAAGAGGTTAAGAGTTATTTGTGCTCCAGCATCCCACAGACCCCGGAAGCTCAGCAACACTTTTTGGCATGTCAAGGAGATGTGTCATAAGAATACAAGATACTAGGTGTCATAGATTTACTCTTGTCTTTTACTTGCCTCATCCATACTGTATTTGGCTTGAAACAATCCTATCCATTTATGCTTTGCATAACTGTTTTATGCTCCTTGACCAGAGATAGATAACTTACTCATAGCTGATACTAACTAAAGACAAAGAAGAAAATATAGTATATAATATCTGGAAAACTATGGGGTATTTAATTACACCCCAGATGAGCTGCCTGTTAGCTGAGAACAGTAACACTGAAGACTGTATTTAAAGCGAAAATATTGTATCCCTTGTTACAGGGTGTAATTTTCAGTTTCCCTGTTCCCATTTTACAAACTGCAGACCTTTCTCCTTCATTCTTCAGTTACTCAGGCATAAGAACTTACACAAAGTGGTCGGTTTGTCAGAGCTCTGCCATGAGGACTCGAGCAAATTCTGCTGGATTTTTCTCATACTTACCCATCTCTGCCCCAGGTATGCCTGGGGGGAGCTATGAGTTTGCTGATGTTTTTTTTCTTATCAACCCAATATCACTCCATTGCTAGACTAGATCAGACAGTCATCTACTGGCATCTGTGTTCAGCAGCATCATGGCTGAGCATTTACTCTTTTATTCTTCCACAGGGACTGGATTTTATTCAGCTTTATTGGTCTTTTGCTTCTTCTTGGCATGTTAACAAGCTAGGTTTTCCAACATATGGAAGGTGTTAAGGTCTCATTCCTACTTTCTGGGACAACCCTTTAAAAGTTACAATGACTTTTGCTAATACTGAGACAATGTCCATTTTGAGCTGTACATGCTACGGCACAAGGATGGCAAGAGCCAGTACGGTGAGCACCAAGTAGAGGAATATATTCTTGTGCCTAAACAATTAGTTCAGAATTGCTTTACATTTCTCACTAATGAAACTGCTTCACACTCACCCTATAAGCTTTTTTTCTTGATCTTTTTTGTGTGTTAATAACATTTTGGTTCTACTTCAATTTACCTTTAAAAATTGTGCTGTACTAGCCTTCTTGTTATCTTTCCTACATTATTCCTTCCTACACTGCTTGTGTCTGTTTCTTCTTCCTAAACTGCTTGCTCCTTGTGCTAAGCCTGACTAAAGCTTTTAGTGGCTGCTACTGAAGAGGGAAAACCTGCAACCCCTGAAGGACAACAGGGGGAAAGTTGTTGCCAGAGACTTAGGTGACAGCTGCTCTTTGCCCAGTCCTGCTTCAGAAGACACTTTCAAGATGCCCCACTTTGCTGGGGCAGTACGTAGGTGTCTTGTAACCCAGAGAAAGTTTCTTCTGCCAAATCGATTTCAATAAAAGGCATCTTTAATCAAAAGCCAGTGTGTTCTCCCAGCAAACTCTTGTAGTTGTTCCTATGAAACTCACTTTTTTTTGCTAGTTTCCAGTTTCACTAATGAGGTTTTCTATTATTCTTTCCTTCATGCAGTTTTCACCATTTTCTCTCATCTGATTCAATTTGCTAAATCTCCCCTATTCCCTCTCCACGTGCTTTTAATCTAGGATTTAGAAAATTAGTATTCTTAGGGGCATAGTAGCCACCACGTTTACAACAGTGAGACATCAAAACTCTCATGCACACAAGTTGTGTCTTTAACTATGTTAGCTAGTGAAATGCATTATTGTGCTTCCCACTGATCCATTAACAATGTGAGAACACGACTTCCTCTGTCTATTTAGCCCTTGGATGGCAAGCCCGTAAGTGATGGCTTCCTGGTTTTATAAATACTGAAAGCTAAACAGCAAAGCATTTTCTGATTTCTTGGCCTCCACTTCCTTCAAAGATATCAAAAAGTGTTTTCCTGAATTCTTTGGCAAGGCGTATTCAATGTGAATCAGGAGCAAAGGAAAACAAAGGAAAGGACCTATCATAAGGATGGAATCCCAGGTTGAATTCAGGCTTTGTCAGTCCTGTGACAGAAGAACCAAACTGTATCTCTGTGTTTTGATCAATACAGTGCATTTTATTATCTGGCTCTACAGAACTGAATCAGCAATAGGATTAGCCTTGACCTGGCTTAAGTCTAGAAGCAGTTTTACAACATGTTCGCATTGTCTGCAGATGTACTCTTCATTTCTCACTGTCTGTCTCCTCGTCACTGCAGTGCTTTCTCTCAGCTCCACAGGTCCAGATTGAGAGGCAGCTTGTGAGACTGGTATACTTGACTAAATGCATTCATTTGCCAATGTGCTAAAAATGAAGATATTTTTATATCATTGTTTCATTGTCTGATTGGTTTAATCTTTCCACATTGTTCTTACTTTGGAAAGTTCCATTAATTCACACGACTGGAGTAATGCCTTTGTGAAAAACATTTTCAATTCAGTTTATCTTCTCAAGTTGTGGAGCC
The DNA here is from genome assembly GCF_049639895.1 of Pseudopodoces humilis. NCBI lineage: Eukaryota > Metazoa > Chordata > Aves > Passeriformes > Paridae > Pseudopodoces > Pseudopodoces humilis. Next base: position 32,933,873 of record NC_142206.1, on the reverse strand, counting down.
AAGTCTCCTTCTGTGCTGTAATTCCTCATTTAAGTCACTCATTCCTTCAGTGACTTAAGAAACATTTATGTGTATTCTGATCTACAATTATTAAAGCTCTGGTGGTGCAATATAAAAGTCAGTGCTTGAGGAAGGAACAGAGAGCCAGTTGATATCTCTGCATTGTATATGGCCTCTGCCAAAAATACTGAAATGTTGATACAACAAGAATACTAGCAAGTTTTAGATGTATCTGAATGGCACAAAGTATGCTGAATGGCAGATGAGTACACTGAGGGTGCACAGGTTTGTTGAGAAATAAGAGGTATCTGAGCTGATAAAACTACCTCTGTGTGCCATTGTTCATTTAATGAAAGGAAGCATACAGTACTGCTTGAATCCAGTGACAAAAAGTTTATGTTTATTACCAAATAGTGCACTAGAAAAAAAACCTACAATGGGCAGTACCTCATCTTCTGAGTTCCATGGGCATCTGTGCTTCTATACTACAGCATTTTTCTTTCTTTTCTTTTTTTTTTTTCTTTCTTTTTTTTTTTTTTTTGTTAAAAATTTGTTTGGGGTTGGGTTTTTTTTTTTTTATTGGTTTTGTTTCCCATGTAGTGTTCAAAGGCAATCTTGGGATGCAGAAACCAAAATATTTACAGTGTGTTTTTATTCCTGACTGAAGACAAAGTGAGGTTGCTATATATTGAATCTGAAGAGAATTTTGCAAATAAATCAACATATATTTTTGTATTTTTGGTTGCCCCGTGCAACTCAGTGCTGTTAACAGGAGAAATTAGCAACTTCAATGTTTTAGGCTTATCTGAGCTCTGGGAAGTTTTACATATATCTCTTAGAAGTAATTTAGCCTTACCACTTGGTAAGGTAGACACTTCAGGGGAGGATATTGACCACTTAATTTAGAAAGACAGAGACTACAGTTTCTACTACTATCAAGTAGTCACTTGATAATCCATATACTACAACCTACAAGAGACACCACGTTGCCATATCTTCCAAGAGATTAATTAAGAAATCATGAGTGGGATTTTGCTAGTGCAATCAGCAGCAACTTAATTCATTGCCTCTAGGCATCACTTGCCAATTATTTCAGAGGAATCTAACTTAAGTCAGTTTCCAAATGCTCTTGAAAATCCCTATTCAGCTTTATAAGACTTCAATTTGAAATTAAATGCAGCTGTATTTTTATTTAATTTTGTCATAGACACAGACAGTTACGTGGATGTTTTCAATCAAGGAGAAGCAACTCAGTTGTATATCTGATTTTTTCAGGCATAAAGCTGATTTTTTTTTTTTAATCCAAACTGTTATTTAGCAGGAGATGTAGTAGATAGTAAGAATCCCAGTGGGATGTTTACTGTTAGCAGAGCATTTGGAGTGGTTCCCAACAGAAAGAGCTTTAGTCAGTGATGCATATTGGAACATAAAACAGGTTTTACCAACTCTGCAAAGCTACGAAGTTCAAAGTATTGAAATGCTGCTGAGCTGAGACAAGCTCCAAGCAGATGCAGCAGCCTTGTGTTGTGTGGCTTAATTATTCTGAGCAAAGACATTTTACACCCTTATTTAGGGGCCCCAGCTCCCCGTGTCATTCACCAGAGCAGGTGGATTTTAAGCCACCTCCTGACTGAACAGCCACCTGAAGGTTGACACACTGACTCCAGCAGGAACAAGCTGGTGAGAGCTATTTACAAATTCTTTTTTTCCCTCTGAAACAGGAGTCTTTGTAAAGGACAAAGTGGTGTTCCCACCTACTTACAATCCAAATTCTTAAATGTTAGTGCCTACAAATGCTTTCACAATAAAGAGGTATAGAGAATTCTTCCAAAGGTACAGAAGACACAGAGCCCTCTCTCAGTACAGTTTTGTGGAAAGGTAGGTGGTTACAGCACCTTCTTGGGATCAGAAAGACACAAGTGGGAGTCCAAACCTGTGGGCACAGTTAACAGTCTCCACTCTGATCTGTCAGAGTCATTCTGATGCAGGAAAAACTCACGTTTCGTGGGCCAGAAAGTGGGAACAAGAATGTTGGGAACAACATCACAGTGCTATTTTGGATATGTCTTCAAAGTCTATCCTTCATACAAAGGAGAAAACTAAATACATATTAATTCACTTATCAAAATGCAATTGTATATGAGGGGGACCACAAGGACTCTTTCTCTTCCCATATGTGTTCTATAAAGAAAAAAAGTTGACATCACTGCACTTCAAGTAGAGATTGATTGACTCACCATATGTAGGTTTGCTTTTAGATTATCATGCAGTTGAAACCCAGCAGGGAAGTTGCTCTAACTTCTGGGTCCTAGCCAGGAAAAAAGCCAGAACAAGGTGATAAGGTGATAAGGTGGTACAACCAAGGTGCTCCAGGGCGTGGGGAACAGCAGAACTTCAGGCTTGTGTGGAATTTTGGGGTCAAAATCTGAGTTCTTAGTTTTTCCTGGGAAATTATATGCTGGCACTAGGATCTGCAGGAATGGTGTTCCAAGTTTAGACATCTGAATTTATTCCTTTTAGATCTTACCTTTAAGATTAGAATAGCAGAAACCCAAGACAAAACTAATAAAACAGAGGACAACTAAGACTGACTTCTTATCTCTCTAGCAATATAGAGAAACATTTCTTGCATGCTCAGTTACTTAATGTTTTTGATCAAACATGTTTCTGTAACCACTGTATATTTTTTACACTATAAAAATCAAGTAGAAAGACTCAATAGAGAGTTAAAGGGATCTAATAATCTCTCTAAGTGTCAGCAGGACATTAATTTTCTATAGTCTTCCTCAATGGTACAGCCCAGCTAAACTGGTTTATAAACCTCTGAAGGTGCTTAACACAAAGGTAGCATCAAAAAAGTAGGAGAGAAGGATAGATAAGAAATATCCTTAACACCAGTATTGAATTCTCACCGGTTAAAGATGGACTTTCACATTCAGTCTTCTGACCGGGCCTTTTTAACTGATGCCAAATATATACAATTTCCCACTTCCAAGTTCACCCCCTTCTGGGATGCTAACTCTTAAACCAATATTTCTCTATAATTCCTTGTCAGCTATTTTTGTGTTCATACCAAGAGGTAAATCATCTAGTGATTTGGTGTAGCTTGAGTTCATACAGGAAGTGCCATGCACACCAAAAATTACACTCATGAAGGCATTTAGGTACGCAGAAATGGGAGTTTCCAAGGTTTACACTGAGTAGCTGTCCATGACTACTGGGGACAGAAGTACCCTTTTGCAGAGCAGCCCATGTCCTGCAGTAATCAAAGGATCTTGAGCTTCAGCTCCCACTGTTCTGTGCATTTCTTTGCAGCTTTCCCACCTGCATCAGCTGCAGATCCTGTGTGGTGCTGAAGGCCCCAATGCCCTGGTTTATCACCCCAATGCCCTGGTTTATCACCCCAATGCCCTGGTTTATCACCCCAGGGCCCTGGTTTATCACCCGAGCTCCTTACAGGAGCAGACCTTGCTGCTTTAACAGACAGACACTAAGATCAGAGTGGATCCTCTGTGGCATCTTCTGAGTGCACCAGAAGGCTGAACAGAAGAACCCAACTGAGACGCAAACAAGTCTTGTATGGTATAACAGAATTAGCAGGAAGACAATATTCACTGTGTAAGGAAGAAAAAACAAAACAAACAACACTATAAGCTTGAAAACATTCGCCTCACTCTTCTGTGGTTTGAGAAGTGAAGTCTAGCACGGCAAAACAAAAATCAGACCTGCTTTTAATCTGTGAACAGCTCTCTTGATGAAATCTGTCATGTTTCTGGCTTCATTTTTTTCCTTGAGAAAAGAGCAAAAATGTTATTTTTCTTAAAGAATTTCCAAATGTTTTATCTTTATTAATGTTTCTGTATGATATAGTTCATCACTGCAGGCAAATCTGTCTCGTTCATTAATTCTTCAGTTGTCAAAACAGCATAACCAATAGTTTATAATATCATAAATCTTGGACATCCGTCATAATATAGAGATTTTCCCGTTATGTCTCTTCTGATGTGTTTGAAAGGCTGGTCAGGACTGTTCTTACAAGCAGTATAATATTCTGTATTGAAGCACTAAGCCTATTAATGGCATTTGAATTTTTGAGTTGCTTTTGTTGCTGATTGTGGTCTTCCAGATGGTAAGGAATTAATCACTTAGTTTAAATATTTTTTAATGCTCTTTCTGCAAGTCTTGTATTCGATGCAAGATTTGGCAAGTCCTCTGAAGTCTGGGTTCCTAAAGATACAGTATTCTGTCCAACAAGCTCAAGATCTCTATTCCATTCTACTAAATTGCAAATAAGAAACAGAAAATCACTTGAAGGGACATGAAAAAAGGACATAACAGAAGTGATTCATAGTTTAATTTCATTTAAAAATGCTAAGCAAAATGTAGCCTCACTATCTCAGTCTTCAAAAGATCCAATTCAGTAAATATGATCACTTCAGGTCTCTAGAGAGATGTATTCATCAGCTGTCATTCTTCCCTTAAGCAGGACACACACAAAAAGATTGAGTGCTGCCACACCTGTAACACACATTTATACTGCCTTTTCTTTAACTTGAAGAAAGAGCAGAAAACCAAAACAAGTGCCAGAGTGCTCCATGTGCCTTTTTAGTTTCTTGATTTTTGTGCTATTAATGCTGTCATTTTTTAACTTGACTGGAGAAGGTGAAGGGGAAGCCATTTAAGTCATTGCTGCATCTGTGCCTATTATGTGATCGTTTAAAGGCTCTAAAAATGTGTGGATCCCATTTATTCCATTATGCAACTATAAGCAGGTCTGACACCACAAAAGTCAGTGCAGCTACAGAGCAGATCACAAGAATGGGAGAAATGTGAAAAGCCAAGTGCTCCAATGACAGGCTTTTATGCCTGCAAAGCAATGTCATCTGCAAGTATTTAAGTCAGAAGAAGAGAGCAGAGAAAAGCAATGGGCTTCAAGTCTTAAAAACTGATGATCAAAGGGGAATTAGATCACAGGAAAGTATTGGATTGGAATTGTACAGTCCTATGTAGCAGATGTTTGGGTTCTAGTGGGACAAACACTTTCTTGGGCTCCTCAAAAGTGAGCTCTTCAGCTGCTTAGAGACACCCTTGCTTGGTCAGAGGTCACCTCTAGTCTGACCCCTGTACTTCTAAAGTTCTGAAGATAACTGATTTAATAAAAGCCAGAACAGAACAGCCAGTTCAGTAAGAACATTATACCAGATTAATTAGCAATTAACAGCAATTAGCTGTTTTAGACAGCTGAATTTGCAAGCCTCCTTCAGCAACCCCCACCCCCAGCTAACATGCTGCCTAAAAGCCAGAGCTCACAGAAGCCACAGCCATCCTGCTCACTTTGAAAGTATTATGAGAGTTCTAGATTATGTTCACAGGTGGGTTCTCATCGCTCTAGAGTTTGTTTTGTTTCCCCACTTCCCTGCCCTGAGTAAAGGTGTTTTTCCAAAGCACCAAAGACCTTCTCCAGGCAGGAGATAGCTTCTCATGCATACCACTGGGCAATGTGAAGTTAACCCAGAGCATTCAGCAGGCTGTTCCAGCCATGCCAGAGGAATAGAGCACTCAAAAACCTCAGCTCTTGAGACAGCCTTCATTTTCTTCTCAGCTTTCTCTCCTTTACCTGGCATTTTCTTATCAATGCCTTCTTACCAGCCAAAAACATGAGGTGCAGTTTCTATCAGATTTATCACTGCAGGCACTCCCTAGGTAATCACCAACCTAGCTGAACTGAAGAAAACAGGTAACAAGGGAGAACAAGGGTATCATTGATTATTTTTGTTTCTCGTTGACAAAAATTGTGACAACTGGTATCTCTTGCATTCCTGTAGCTGATTTTGATCACAGTATCATGCTGAATGGCATATTATTGGCTAAACTTAGAAGCAGTAACTGGGTTCTTTGTTTTGAGTTTTGTTTTGAATTTAAGTAAATACTGCATTCTTTTCTTTCTCCAGTTCTCATTTCTTGCCGGGCTATTTCTTCATTTTATATGATTTGCAGTTTGGAAAGAACATACCACTGTGGAGATCTGAATACACACAGTTATGTTTCCTTACTACTATACCCTGCACCTAAGGAAGGTCCTTATATCATTGGTGTTGCTATCCCTGATGTTGTACACACATGCAAGATATCTTCAGTTACCAGTACAGCATTTGTGAAGAAAAAGAAAGCTTTAGTCAACCTAAAAAAAATGTAAGGAAGAAAGCAAAAACTAATGTTTGCCACATGTACTGCCTTGAGAATTCAGATGAACTTTCTGTACTTCTTTTGCTTTGGAAAAATGTGTAAACTATGATTTTAAATAATTTACGAACTCCCCCGCTTTAATTTATTAACATAGGCTGACTGCACACGTGCGCTATTTTAACCTAAACTGGAATACTGATAAAATCCCTACACAAAACCAGATATGCTTAATTTCAGCTTTTATTGCACTGTTATCCCAGTAGATCCCACGAACATCTGATTGAAGTTACCTTAAAATTTCTGCACTTAGATATGGAACCAAGTAAACTCCACTGATCACAACAGCCTTGAACTTGTGGGAATTCAGATTTAGATCCAGGCTTTGCAGCTGGATTCCATCCCAAGTTTGGAATGCTTACTTACTGCTACTTAGAATCAAAGTGTGTTGTGGCTACACACACAGCTTACAGGAAATGTTCAATTCAACATTTTTGATAGGTGTTTCATCCTTTAATTACTCCCAAATTTCTGACCAACACTTCATACCAGTACCTGAATTCAGACTCTTGCTTTCTGTCTGAGCTCACTAAAGCCTTAGCAGACAGGTCACTTTGCTACAGAATAAACATTGTGACACTGATTTGAATGCTGAATTCTCTAACAACTGTTTCACATCTAAGTAATTACACCAGCAGTAGTGGGGTCGCCTCCTTGTTTATTTGGGGGGGGTGAGGGGTGCTGTTGGAATCACAGCCCATGACTTTATCATACAACATGAAAAGCCTCTGGGCTATCTTCTCAGCTGGGATAAATAAGCAAAGCTCTATTGGTTTCTGGGTGAATGAGATTATAATTCAAATCAGAAGCGTAGTGTTTGTTTATACCATAACAAAGTATCACAGAAGTGTGTATCATGAGCCTTAAAACACTGCACTCAAGGACAGTAAAACCCATGAGTCTGAGCTTAGGTTTCAGTGACTCCAGTGAAGTTATGCCTATTTATTTCAGGATAGCAGTGCCGATGTGCACCAGCTGAGAATCTGGTTCTTTAACTCCTAAATGACAGCAGAAACCATTTTCAGGGGAAGAGAAAGGGGCTGGGGTGGAAATCAACTTGAGTACAGATCTGTATGGCTGATAAATGGGTATCAGCCATCTCTTAAAACAGGCAGGCCTGTTTCTTCCTAAAACAAAACTAGAGAATTAATAAACACATGCAAAATAATACAAAAGGTTTTTTTGTATTTTGTTTTCTCAAGGAATTTCCAACATGTACACTATGCTTCACATTCCAATACAAAGCATTTTGACAGGAACATTTAACCAGTTTCTCATTTTATGTGCTTGCACACACAAGCCTTGTGATTTAAAACAAGCTGGCCTATAAAATGCCTTTCAAAACAACCTATCCACTCATTTAAGCTGACAGCCTATGCTCACCTTAAAACAAAACTACCCTTTCCTCCACATAGCCCAAAAGCATCCCAAATTAGCCCACAGTAATAAATTGAAAGGACAGGTTTTCCTGGGACCACATCCACACAGCTCATCCCAGTGGGAGATGATGCACTATGTAACATTGCTATGTTTCACAGTAATTATGTAAGAGAAGTCACATGTGGCACAAATGGAATGTATACCAAAGAGCAGAAGCATATGTTCAAATAAACCACTGGTTATGTCAAAACTAATAACTTGTTTGCTGTAGTGGACTCAACATTAACAGGCCCAATGAGTCTAATGACTTTGCTACCACTCCTTTTGCCCCTCACTGAGCAGGCTGGAGCTGATTTTTTTTTTTTTTTTTAGGGATTATGTTTATGCAATACGAACATATTGTTATTTGCTACTTTCTGCATGATCATTTTGGCATTCTTATGAGAAGATGATGATGGTTCTGTCTAAATGTTTGGGAGGATTATCACTGACATGGGAAGTTATTAGGTTTGATGCAATATAGAGAACATTCACAGTCAGAAAACAGCATCTTTCATTTTTAGGAATGGAGGTAATTGTGCTTTGTGACAGTGCACATCCTTAAGATGTTATGTATCATTGCGTACTTAAAAAAGCAGTACTCTTTTTATTGATCTTTCAATTTCATTTTGATTTAAAATGCAGATCTTTCCCCCCATTGAAATCTTAGCATTTTTATTTAAAAATGTATCAGAAAAAATCCATTTCAGACATATGCAGCACCATAAATTACTTTTTGTGGTTGAAACAGTATTTGCTTATGTCACGGACTGAACATCCTCCTTTATTAGAATGCTATTTATTGCCACCAGCTGCAGTGCTTAGCTAGGAAACTTCTTGACACCAGCGACTGCTTTTCAGCACCAATTCTTCCGGCTGCTAACGGGGGCTCCTATTGCCAAACTCCTCTTAAACTGTTCCTTCTGGTACACAGACAGCTCCTGTCACTGCTACCCACAGCAGAAGCTGGGAGAGAGGGATCAGATCTGAACCCACTGCTAAGGAATCTCTTAAGCTATAAATCTCCTATAACTTTAAAAGGCCTTGCCAAATACCATTAGGTTGAAAGCTGTCAAATGTGCTCAGGAAATTTTCCCATCAGTAATGGATTTTTTTCAAAATTTAGATGCGAGTTCACTCTTTGAACGCAAAGGGTGTCTTACATAACAAGTCACAGATACTGTAAAAGCAAGAGGATTTCTGTATCTATCAGCTAGGTCTCTGTTTCATTAGATTTTCAAGCAGGGAGAAACCAGACAAAGGTAATTACTCTTCTTCTGTTAAGAGCTGTTATTACTCCTGCATGAACAGCTAGCACTGCCTTTTTCTTCTGCCTCTGCCTATGGCAGCCAGGGGAGCTAAACAGGAGCAATATAAAAGTGGCAGTGTCAACAGCTGTCCTACCAAACATTACGTGTACCTCATACAGTAAATCTTCAAAGCAGTAGCATGTGTTCTGCTCCTATGTATGCAAATCCTGTTATTTTATTGATATCATTTGCACACATGCCTTCCTCACAGCTGAACCCTTGAAAAGCCATTGCATATAATTGGGCTCAACTAAGCAACACAGGCAATCAGTGACAGGAGGAGACTGAACTCCTTTAACATGGAGAGAAAAGAAACACCCAGTAGGTCAAAGAGGAAGGTTTTTCTGTAGTATAGTACAGACAAGCCTGTTATACAGATGCCTGAACCATTGGAATCTACAATTAAAAAAAAAAAAAAGTCAAGCCCAGAGCTTTTGTGAACACAGTTTTTCCCTTTGTTTAAATAAAGGAATGAGCAAATGTACATATTTTTGTCTATATGTATGTTTAAATACCCTAAAACATTCAAACTAAAATCTTTGCAGGGTTAGGCTCTGCCACACAAGATAAATTAGCTGGCAAACATTCTGAAAATTTTTTTACTCACTGTGGAAACTGATAAAAGTAGGTGTCCTGTTCATCTTACAGACAGACTACAAAAAAAATAATCACTCTTCTGGCCGTAAGGAAATTCCTTTACAGATTCAGAGAGTACAAGAGACATCTGAAAGTTGGAGTTATTTATGGGTCAAAATACAACTGCTCTTTATTTCTTATCTTTGTCCCTGCAAATAACCCAAAACTGTTGTTAGCAAATTACTTTCTCTTTCATATCTTTAAACTGGAGATAAGTATATGTTTCCACTAAATGACTCATAAAAATAAACTGGCATGGCAGTTTGACTATTAGTGTTACGTGTGACTGAGCAGCCTTCATAAAAATTACTATTTCCTTTCCATCTGTATTCTCCTTGGGCCAGAGTTTGGGCCATACTCTGCCCTACAAACTCTATCCTCATGTAAGGCTGCTTCCCCACCACTGGAAGAGGTCTGCTGCATTACACCAAACCCACTCCAGCCTTTTCTTTGGGAAGTGCAAGACAAGATATGATAATGTAACATCATGAAGAATGGGTGTCTTAAACAACTCTCCTCTATTCCAGCTGGACTCCAGCCAATTCAAATGGATGAGCGAGGGCCAACAGACATATTAGTGCAACCCTGTATTTAAAGCTAAGTTACCCCCTAAATGACCCTAAGAGTCAATTTATAGATGCAGAGACTAATGTACAATAGAGTTCAGAAATACGCTAAAGCCTAGCTTTGAAAATGCCTTGGCACATGCCACTGGGAGTACTCTGTGAGGGAGCAAAAAGGGGAAGAACATATAGATGCTTACTTTCTGTGTTTGTCCAGTGTCCTTTTTGGTGATTGATTTTTGTTTTCTGAATTTCTTTTTGTCATTTCGTAATTAAAACACATGCACACACACACACACACACATATATAAACAATGAAAATTAAGCCTACCAATATTAATTCTTACTACAGTTTAAAACCATAATTAATCCCTGCAGACATGTCCTCCCCTGAGGAGTTCAGCAGTTCAGCAGTATAACTCTTCCTCATCCCTGCAGATGTAAGAAGTACCCGGTTGCAGGGTGCACAAGCGGCGCCCCCGTTTGCAGTGGTGAACAGGAAACCTCTTAGCTCCCCTCCTCCTGAAGCTCTTCCTGCAAAAACACACCACCACCTTCCCCTCTAAGGATTTTCCATGCTGTGGGGTAAGTAAGGCAAGCAAGCAGAAGGAAAATATGTATGAGTATTCATTCCCTCCTCCTTTCTTGTACCTGGGATAGTAAAAGAGCAGGCAGAAGAGGTGTCCAGAGTACAAATCACACAAATTGCGTCTGTTTACTTGACTGCCAGGTTACCTGGCAGTAAACTCTGTAGGATATTGCTCTTGGTTTCCGTAAAACTTGTGTTGCTGGAAATTCTGAGCAGTTTTTCCTTCCTTGGTGTAGAGCAGCCCTCCCCAGTATTTGATTGGGATTGGGCTTTTCCTAAATTTCCCTATATAGGTTTTCGTTCACATTGCTTTAATTTTAATCTCACTTTATAATTATCAGTTGACCTAGATTAAGCTTCCACAGAAACTAAACAAGCTTTAATCTGTTCTCTCAACTGCCCCCAAAATATAATTCCAGAAACAACTCGTATTTTCAGAGCAAGTTAATTATAAAAATAATCTCACAAAAAAAATTTGAGTAATAAAAAAGACATGCAGATGCAACCTCAACATCTTATGTAATATTTTTGCTTTCAGTCAGTTAGGACTACTGATGACATTTTTATGCCCAAGCTTCTTAAATGCATCTTGAAACAAAAGTTTCTGAAGACAAACATGTAGACAATACATATGGCAGATAGCAAGTGACAGTTGCAACTGAAAGGAGGGAGTTAAAAAAAAACAAACTGCCCAGCATTAATGTGAGTTTAGTATGTTTTATGGCAATTTCAGTAAGTTTAACTACATTCCCATAAGTAAAAGTTACAGTTACGACAGTCAGAGAGCTCTCTGTTGTCTGTTCATTAATTTTGCTTGCTTTCTTGTAGAAAAGTTCACAATTATCCACAGCTTTCTTTTCCATGTAACACCATTTCCCATATAAACATACTGCTTTAGTGTTTCAACACTTGAGACTGCCACTGCGCATTACCTTAGGAGTTACATAAACATCAACACAAGACCCTGGTGCAGTAACACAAGTGGCCAGCTATTGACTTCCATGCCACTGACTCAGGGAGAGTCAATAACAGTCTCCATAGCGGTTGATTTACAAGCCAAAACCCTTCAATGATCTCTGAGTTCAATGCAAACAAGGAAGGGATGAAAGGCTCTTGTGGCTGCTCTGGTGTTGCAGTGTGGCGAGCATTTGCTGCCTTGCACACAATTATCCCCACCAGCAGCAACAGTCAAGGATGACACCTGACCACTGGATAAGAAAACATCCATCCCATCCATACCACGACATCAGTTGCACCCGACATTAAAATGAACCAACCACCCCACCAGTGTGAAGACTGTGCAGTACAAAATTCTGAAGCTGTGACAGCTTCAGCTACCTTGTACAGGTCATTTTTATACTGGTGTTTCCAAAAGTGGGGAAGTAGGACAAGTTTTTCAAGTGCCTGAAGCAATCCATCTATCCACCTGAGAAGCTTAACTGAGCAGCCTAATTTTTAGATGCAAGCATTCCAACCTCCCATTAAGTCACTGTCAGAGAATTTCCAGAATCTTTTGCAATGGCCCATATTTAGCACATTTGTAACTGTCCCTAAAATTTAAACACAGGAACAATTTAAAACCAATGGCTGGATTTCCAACAGTAAGACAGAGGGATGTATTTTTGTTTTGGTTGCCTGATTGGAGAGAGTTAGATGGTCATCTTCTCATAAGTGCTCAGCATGTACTTTGAAAAATATTATCTGACTGCTTTAAACTAAAAATAAGACACATTGAAGCAAAACAAGTTCCTGCCTACTGTAAATACATTTTTTCAGTTCACCTGAGGATGACAAGTTTGTCCAGTTTCTTTGTGACAAGCACATGAATGGGGCAGACAGACCACAGTCACATGCTGTTGAAACCTCATGGCTACAGACATGCCAACAAAGGCAAGAGCAGTCCAAGACATCTGTTATTCAAACCAAATAAAACCATACAATATCCAGGTATTCCTTAAAATTCTAGAATCCAGAACAAATTTTCCACTCATGGGAATGGATAACCTTCCATACTTTAGAAGAAAATCATGCTGCAGAGAGTGAAGAAATAATTTAAAAGACAAAAACAAAAAGAGAAGAAAAAATAAAGGAAGAAAAGAAAAGAAAAAAGACAAATGATGGGACTTCAGAAGAAAGCATGGTTTTGCTGTCTTTATGGAAGACCAGATAAACTGGGACAACAAACACACACATCCAGACACTACCCAGGAAATGTGAGTTCATTTTGCCAGAGAAACTTAGAGATTTTTTACTTGGAACCAACCAGAAACTAAAAATTAAATGCATGCAATAATACAGCACAGCATCTGAATACTCTTTTTACATATTGAAAAACTTTTGTTCAAAAAGCATTCCACAAAACTGAGCTGCAGCATCAGAGCAAGAGCAGTGCATAGGATTCACAGTGAAGAAGGAGAAGTCAGTGTTAATGGGAAAGAGGGATTGCACTATGGGAGCTGGCAGCCAAAACCAACAACCTTGCTTTCACTAGATCTCAAAGAATAATATTTAATTTAAGTACTGGCATTATAGAAAGCCACAAAAAATGAGACTCCCGGCGCTGGAAGTGAGAACATATTTCATCTCCAGCCAGAATACTAGATCTGTTCCAAAGCTGAGTTACTGGAAGTCTTCCATTGTCTCCAGTCTTTTTCTTTTTTTTTTCATTTTATGTCCCTCTTATTTTTAAAATGAGTGAGCAGGTATTTCCCATGTAAACCCAAGAATTAGAAATACACCATATATACATTTATTAATTTCAAAAAATATAAAATATAAAATTCAATTTTCTCTGAAAAATTCTATTTAGTATACACCACACTGCTGAAATAAATTAAGCATATTTTCAGTTAACATGTTTTAGTTCAATTTCTCAGTATTCCAGTTCTCTTCTGGGAAAGGAAACAAAAGGAAAGATGTTTTTACAAAACCTCCAAATGCTATATCCATACTTTAGTAAACAAATGACACTATAATTATTATTTTGAGAATATTACTATGCTGCAAGATAGATTAGTTAATTCTTAATATTAGCTAAACCAGAAACACTTCTAGATGCAGTACTTTATTAGTACAAATACAAGATTTTATGTCTTCTGACAAACTTGTACTAGATTTTTATTTAAAGAAAAGAATTTGTTGATCATTCTAGGAATACAAACTATTCTTTAGAAAGCAAAGTGTCATTGGTGTACTTTAAAATGTTCATTAACGATCGTAAGCCAGAAGCAGTCACCAAATAATCATGGCCACAGAAGAAAGCCGTGTACCCACCAGGCTTTATTAGAGTTGCAAACCACAAGCAATGGACTGATTCCCAATTTATTGTCTCCACAAATGTTAGGAAAAACAAAGAGCTGAAGGCATGTAACATGCTTCAAGTTAAGTCTTTTCAAAAAGTATAAGATTCAAAGGTTCAAGATGTAAGGAGCTATTCAGCAACAGCAAAAGAAGTTCATTTTCAGCACATAAATTGAGCACTCTAAGCCAAGTAAAAAATAGAAAAACCCTTTTAATTTGTCCTACAAAGATAACCCCTTTTTTTTTCTGGTTTGGTGAATAATACTCAGAGTGTGGTATCATGAGTTTCTGTTTCTGTGAGTGCTGCAATAAAGAGGCTTCCTTTAGAGGAGCCCAGATCAACTCTCTAGCTGGCTGCTGCAATAGGCTCCCCAGACATTCACCCAAACCCCAGCCAGGGACACCATTTGGAGTGTCTCTGTAGAAGTAAGAGCAAACGAGGTTCTCACACTAGAGCACATGCATTTCCCCTGCCAAATCCCAGGGCACAAGTGACGGGTGTTGGCCACCCGGCTCAGGCAGGCTGTGCTCACCTTAGAGCTGAGGTTGGCTGAAAGCTGCCTGGCAGCTGGAAGCCTGGGTGGGATTTTCTCTTGACCTTTAGAGCCAATTGCCTGCTGCACTTCCAGCTATTTACTGCTGCTGCAGGGAGGAATGATATTTCCTTGTAAAAGTCCTTCTCCATAAGAACCGAGGTCTGCATGGTATCAACCCTCTGCTGAGAGCTGCAAGCACTCATGTGTTAATTGCTTAATTGCTGCCTTGATATTACTGTGGGGAGGTTGCCCTGAGCTAGTGTTTTATAGAATCAAGCCCAAGGGTTGCTGCAATAACTAAGAATAAAGGGAGTCCATAAATAAAGCTCTCTTCAGACTGAGCAAAGAGCTATTTAGTTCAGCCTCTCTCTGAGTGGCTGATGGAGTATATTGGAGGGACAAGGCACAGGAACAGAAGCTCACTGTACAACACACGTATATAAAACTTCTTTCCCTACAACCCCTAGTGCTTTCTGCAGCTTAGGAACCTCTTGAGCTAAAAGGAACAGGTTCTTCTCTTTTCTTAAATCTTCCAGGTTAAAAAGCAGCCTGTAGTAGACCTGCTTTCAATAAAACCAACACACAAAGGCCCAGGGTGCTGTGAACCTGACAGCAATTTACAGCCATTTAGAACAATGAGTGAGCCTATTGCCAATACACACTAGAAGAGCATGATAAATGCAGAACAAAATTTAACATTTCAATCTAGATTATTAAAGAAAACAGTACTTCATCCATCAAGTTTATATCTGTCCTACCTGGGTATTTATCAGCATAGTTCTGTGCTACATAAGCAGAACAACAAAGGCAGTGGCAGCAGCCCCATAAGCTTTGCAATAAGCTTGCACTGTGTCTATCTGTGCAGAGGTGTGCTTCGCATAGAGCAGCTTTTACTGCCATGTAACTCCAGCTAGTCCTCAGCATCCATCAGGCATGACAAGCTACTCTGTAAGATCAGGTTGCTCTTGCTAGTGCATATTTCCATGAGCATAAAAATTAAACCATTTCTGAAAGAACAGAATGGCTGGGGTTGGGCTTCGGGTGGGTGGCAGTGCAGGCTGCTGTCCTCTCTGGTATATGGTACACTCTGTGTGCTTGGCTCCCTGCAATACACTGATATGCATATTAAATTCACCATTTTTTTATTAAGAATCATTTACAAGCACTGTATTATGCCCTATTAGAATGAAAAGCCATTGTATTTAACCATGAGTATGCTAGGGAGTTAATTTTAAATTCCCTTACTGTACACATCACATGATATTTTTTCAATTAAACTGATTCAGTATTGGAATAGAGCATAACTATGTTTTCTTGAGTACTCTCACAGGCAGTTGAACATCTGGAGGTAAAAAAAGCAACAATAGAAAAGAAGAGTTGCCGTACAGGTTCTTCATATCAAGCTGAACAAAATTCCATAGTCCTTACATGCTGCTTGAAAGTATATATCAAATATCTCTGAGGAAAGGAGCCATAGGATTTGAGACTATGAAGATAGAACAAAGGGTTATGAAAATGTGCAAATATGTTCAGAAGGAAATTCTAAGGCACCATTGCTGTCATCTGCAAGATGTGTTTCTCTTCTGGGTGCCAGCCTCTGTTGCTTTTGGTGTAAAGTGTGTGTTACATTTTTGCTACTGCTTACACTGTATGCTTCTCAAGGGTTTGCTTATTCTTAATTAAAATTAAATTGATGAAGTTTACCTCAGAACTTTGAGTGTCTTCTGAAAGCCGCTGTTTCCAGGAAGAGGCCTGCACCAAGAGGACTGACGCTGTGCCTTTGTACCATTAACAGTAAGGAGCTTCCCACACCCTATTCCTGGATATATGATATTGTATTACAGAAGTGGCTAAAGCCCCTCATTTACTAAGGTAGGCAGCATAAAATAAGTTTAAATTACACCCCCTTGCCACTACAGCAGCCTTCTGGAATGCAGAGACGCCACAATGGAGAAAGCAAATAAATATTAAAGCAGGGAGCAGGGTCGTGATCGGCTCCTCCAGTGGTCATTGTCCAGTGGATGGATTGTTGGTGCTGTAGCATCATGAAAGAAAGGTATTGGTCTGGCCAGCTGTGTAACTCCACTTGCACTTCAGATTCTGCAGCCTTGAAACACACCTAGCCCACTGGGTATAAAAAGACAGTGCTTGGTTCAGTCTATTATTTTAATTTAAATGGACTCAGGAGGTGTATTGTCACTCTGGATAGAGACACAGGGGCCAATAAGAGCAAGTGGCTTGGTCTTCCTGAAGTCCTTCTGCAGGTGGGGTACAGTCTCCATCCTTTGATTGCCAGGATAGGACTGAGGGCTCTGGTCCCGAGACTCAGGGCAATGCCCACAGTACATATGGATGACAGGAGGATTTGGCTCAGTCCTATTTCATAACAACTCTTCAGAAACTTTTTCTTGGTTCACATGGACTTTTCAGCAGTGTTATCCTTAGTCCCCAAGAATAAGAAGTCAGTGGGAGTGCGGAGGAAATATATATGTTCTTCCCAGACCTCTCTTGGACAGAGCCCAGATTCCTCGGTGTAGGAGGGCTATGAGGTTGAGATTTGGGAAAAAGGTTCTGACAGACACAGCCAGCTGGAAAGAGAGTGATCCACATGCACAGTTCCTTCCAAAGATGAATCAGGATGAAATGATTTTACATGTTTTTTCGTTGTCCTTCCCACCTTGTAAACATTCCTAAAGCCTGTCTGTAAGCCCTGCATAAAGAAGTGCTAATATCCATATGTCAGTACTGGAAATGGTTTTTCCCACACCTAAAGAGCCAAGTTCATCCCATATGTAATTCCCCTCACTTTAATAGTTTTGCAGGAGGAAGGATACTGGCCCAGTGAGTGTGCCCAAAAGCTGCAGATGCTGCTGAAAACAGCTGTCTCCCTTGTGAGGAGGATGAATCACCACAGACCTCAGTTGCTCAGGCCTTTCCAGTAGATTCCTCCTCACTTCTGTGTGCAATTCTGCCTGCAAACCTCTAAATTATCTGGACACCAGCTGCTTCAAAATCCTGAAAGCCTTATTATAAGAGATAAGGACAGAAGAGCAGCCCTTGCTCTCAGTTCCTAAACTATGTCCATTGAATGTGTATCTGTGCTGTAGTTATACTTTATTTATCCTACTGCAAGCCATTTCTTGATTAGCTACAAAATCCAGGAAGAATTTTTATTCTTTCTGGTATATTTCTTGATCTTCAGAAAGCAGCAATGAGTATTCACTCTTCTTTGCTCTGACAGTTACACACTAGAACCAGGATGCAGGTCAGGGTGAGCCAATGCACCTAGAGGTATTAAATTGCTTCAGTGTCTGGCCAGTAAATCTTGATCCTGTGGTCAAGAAAAGCTGAATGCCAGCTTTGCAGTGAAAATGGACCAGCAGGGAGTTTCAGAGAAGCTAAGGGGAAAATTTTCATAGGATCATGAGGGAATGTTATTTAACAAATTCTCTTCTATTACAATGATTCTGTGACCCTGGTGATGCCTTCCAGTCTTATGTTGCTATAAATACCTTGCCTGGGAACTAATTCCTCTTGACAAGCTGACAGAGCTCCAGCGCACAATAGAGCGTGTCACTGGTTAGTTTATCTTATGGCTAACATTAGCATTTGATTTTTGTTTTCTGTTGCTGTTATTCTGGACAGCAAGCTGCTGTTTTTAATATTACTTCTTGAGAATTTTACTTAATGAGTAAATAAACTTGCAGCTCCTTCAACAACAGACGCTCTAAATTAAAAGACCTGAAAGTAACATTCCTATTCTTTAAGCAAATAGTGCATTCTAGGATCCTAAATTATAAATGTAATTATAAATGTGTACAGTTTGTACAATATGTACAGTTAAAATAATCTGCTTGGGACATAAGTTCACCCTTACAAGAATCATAACATCAGACATCACAATTAATCCTAGCTGAAAAAACATTAGAGGAGGGGTCTTCAGAATGAATGTAGATTAGTAATTTTAATCACACTAGAGCTTTTTTAAAAAAAAATTTGCTTCTGTGATGGAATAAAACATGAGACAACATAGTTGTATGAAAATGATTTTCCACTAGCTGTGCTGAGAAAGAGATAAACAAGATAAATCTGACACTCTCTTGGATATTGAAATATATATATATATACAAACCTCTTGCTATTTCCTGGCAGGGAACACGAGGAGGGAGAAACAGAGAAGTTAAGGTGAAACTATCTATTACTAATTTTCCTGTGCCCTGATAGGGTCATAAGGAAAAGTCATTTTTGCAGCCAGCCTCTCTCATACTGCTCAGCACCTTTCCCTCTGCCAGTCTGTTGCACAGAACTCTGTGTGGTGTGAGATTAGGGCTTCTCCAAGATGTTCTTTGTTCTTCCCATTTTTCCTAATGCGACAAGGCAGGGGGTTGTCAGGATTTTACCAGGCAATAATACAACTTTTTTTTTTACTCTAGATAGGCAAATACTTCCTTCTCTGCATGTTGTGACACAAATCCCTTAGCAAAAATTTCATTTCATTTTTCTTCACTTTAGCTTTCTATAAGGTATCCCTAAGCATCTAAAATCCTAATCCAAAGGTCACCTCTTCTAATTTAGGCATCTAAATTTCTTCTGTAATTAATGCACCCTTAGCATCATATCTCACCTACCATACATTTGTCTCAGGATCCTACTCCTCAGCATATTTCCTCTAATTCTAAGACAAATTATTTAAATAAGTGGGCTGCAGAGTAAAAGGTGACCAGTACAGATTAGATGTTTGACTTGAATATTAAAAATTATTAACAAAGGAACTTTGTTCAGTGTCCTTCCATAATCGTTTCGCACAATTATCTGTACGAGGTACTTTAGACTCGAAATTGAAAGATCTTTTTTGGCCCAGAATATACAAATGACAGCAGAAGACACATCCCTTTGCGTGTGTCAGCAATGATTCCTTGCAATCAATTTCAGTCATCTGTTCAAAGTTAGGAGTAGTTTTGCTCCAGACTTGATTAACAGCAATGAAGAAAGGCAAGTCCCTTAAGAGTAGTGTCTCTGGGTGTGCCTGCCTTTCTCCAGGGACAACAGAGGGAGACTGAAGCTTCTACAGTCCCACCTTCAGTACTTCAGTTCAGTGATGGGATGAGTCCATGTATATCAGCTGCAATGTCTGGGCTCGTAGCAAATTTGAACTCCACGTTAAAATCTTGCAAGTACAATATAAATCACGTGTGTCGTGTTGTGTGGGTGTACATGTACCTCACGTATGCATGCACCGTTTTTGTATGCTTCTACAACAGCAAAGTAAAACAACGGTAACATTGTGAAATCGTGAAGCCAGCTTTCAGAAAGATGTGGAAAACCTTTGCATGCAGACCTCAGCTTAAATTATTTCTTAGAAGTGAGCTTTATCCAATTATACAAAGTGGAATAATACTTTGAGAGCCAATCAAATGCAATATTGCATTTTGTGGTTAAGTGTAATTATATGGTGAGACCATTTTACTCAATAATAACAATAACAACAGTAACAGTAACAATAGAAACAATAACAACAACAACAACAACAACAACAACAACAACAACAACAACAACAACAATAATAATAATAATAATAATAATAATAATAATAATAATAATAATAATAATAATAATAATAATAATAATAAAGCAACCTCTGTAAAGACTTATTGCCAAGACTAGTATTGTCAGTGACATCCAGGATCAGCAGTGGTTACAAGCAATGGACACAAAATGAAGTTGTCTGGTTTTGACAACAAAATATTCTGCATTTAACAAAGGCATATGTTTCAAACTCAAATGACTTCACTTCAAATTAAAGCAAAAAATGTTTTGAAGTGTCGTCATTTGATAATCATTTGCTTTAAAATAAGCAACAGATTTCTATCTAATGGGATCCACATCTTTAACAAGTGAACCAACATTGTGACAAACAAAAAACAACCTGCTCTAAAATATAATTCCAAAATAAATTACATCTAGCTGTTTTGTTGTTGTTGTGCTCTGTTTTCCTTTTTTGGCTGCCTGTAGAGCTCCCACAATTTTTTCATTGCTACAATGACAAATGCTATGAGAAAAGACCTGGGCCACTGCCAGAAATCTACTCTAGACTTCAGTATATGTTTCTGCTTTCAAGAGTCAATTGTTTTCCTTCTCTCCCAGGGGTCACTTGCTACCTTATTACCAGAAAGAATGACCCCTTGACAGCGTAATTGAGATCCAGAAACTCAACAAAACTGTAGCCCCTCCAGTGGTATCAGAATTGTAATCAACAGCACTGGGTCTGGAAGACAAATGTACTTGTATATAAGGCCACCATCTTAGAAAGTGGCTTCTCTACTTGCAAAGAAACCTATCTCTGTTTGGTTTCTTTTGATATTTTTATTACCCCTTTCTTGTAACCTTTTCATTGCTAGTGCTCTCAAGGCAGGAGTGTTTTCACAGCGTTGGAATTACCTGTGCTCATTTTACACAGTTTGCTGCCTATTCCTCCTCTTGCAATCTGTGCTGTGAAGCACATGACTAGAGATGGGAGCCCCCAGTCATTTTGGATTTCTTCTCTTATTCAGCTTAATTCACTAACAGAATAGTTGTTCCTTCAATATCCTTTTTGCCAAGTAAGAAACAGAAGTACAAAATCTCCAGCCTTGAAACGACAGAGAAGAATGAGCTTGAAATATTAAGGAGAGCTTTACAGAGAATACACCTTGCCCTTGCAAAAGCATGCACTGAAATAGTGTTATACAATAATATTTCTCAAATATAGTTATTACTAAAAGTATTAAACTTATTTGCTGGATCCTTTTGCATACACAAGATCTGCAAAACCAAGGTTGTTTCAGATAAATACATACAAAGATATTCTGCAGCACATGACCCTAGTCTAGTTCTTAAATCGTACATGTGGAACCCTGACCCAGAGGTTACCAAAAACTGTGCCTCTAAATTGCCTAATTTTTTTTTTTTTTTTTTTTTTAATGTTAGCAAACTCTCAGAAAATCTTGGTGTGAGTTAAAGCTTGAAAAGTTTCTTATTCTGGTGATTTTATTACCAGAATTACTTGACATGTGCGCTAGAAAGAATTTTTTTTAAGACCATCCAACCACATGGTAGAAAACAAGGTACCCATGAACCAAAGCACTGCTCCCAGATGCTCTGCCATCTGACTGTCATTACACAGATATTGGGAAATACTTCAGATAATTGTAGGAGAAAGTTGCTCAAGATATACAAGGATAAAAAGACCTAAAAACCAGACAAAAGCAGACAGCGTGGCAAAACACAAGTGCACAAAATCCCACTGCCTTTGACAGAGATTCGGTGAGTACAGGAATTTGCAGAGACAGGAGTCTTCAAACAGCCTCATGGCTGAGGTGCAAACAACAGAGTTCTGCTGAGCACGCGCTGGGAAGAGCAAGAAAGCGTGAGGTCAAAAAAAGAAATGTTTCTGTTACCTTTCTCAGACATAAGTCGTCACATTTTACAAACAACAAAATAAAAGGTATTAGACCCCTAAGTGATCCCTGGAAGGAGCAGCAGATGGGCAGCCTCGCACCTTCAGAAGAGAAGTAGCACCAATAGCAAGAATGTGGTTTTTCCTATGCTGTCCTACCAACGAGATGTCACCATCATGCAGAGAAGGTGCCAAGTCCTTGCCCAGCTTTCCCTGCTGAGGCACAGCAGTTCTGCTACAGACAGACAAGAGGGAGGAGGCTGTGAAAATGGCTCTTCTGCCCCAGAAACCAGTCTGTGGTCTCTGGTAAGAGCAGCCGAAGTAATGTTTGGAATTTTATGTTGCTGCCTTACAGTGAGCTCTGTGTGACTGAGCTCTTCCCCTGTCAACAGTCACACTGTTGACAAGGCAAAGTTGTCTTCTCTGGCAAAGAGACAAGCAGAGTTTCTTCTCACCTGTGTTTTACTTCTGCAAATCAAAGGGCAGGATTGAGGCCCTAATTAATAATCAAAAGGGGAAAATAATTGACAAGTGCTTCTTTTGGCACTAGTACCGAAAAACATATGGCCTCTTATTTTCTTACTTATTAGGTCACATCAATTTAATTTCTATCCAAAAGCCCAGAAGCAAGTTACATGGATTCTCTGTACATGTTTAAGTGCCATACATTAAAAGTAATGTGCTGAAATAGTGCTGTCAAAGTACGAGACCTACCTGACTGATGGAATATTCTTCTATAAAGAGCAGCTCCAAGCTTCCCTTAAACAGAATGAAGGAAAATCTAAAGATAATAATGAATAAGAAAGTAGCTTCTTCTGCCAGACCCATCAAGTTAAATGGCTCTTTGTATTGTTCAAAATGTGTACAATATTGTGTTCTGTGGCAGAGGGTAAAGAGAGGGAACTTCCAGTGACGTTTTGATGAAACAACAAATAAAAATAGTATTTTGACAGAGAGAGCTCATCCTATTAAAAAAAAAAAAAAAAACACATTTCTCTCATTTCTCTGACTAAAACAGAAATCTCTTTATTGAGGTTGCACATGAAGCCTCACAGTAATACTTAAAGGAAATGTGCCATTGGCAACAGAACATGCAGAATGACTGAAGACCCTAAGTGCTTGGCATCATTTGAGCTTAGTTCTAAATATCTATGATAGAAGATATTTATTTTTAGAATATGTTTCCTGAAAGCAACATCAAGGATTTAATTCAGCAGTAGCTTGTGCATGCTGATAGGTTGAATTTGTGCTCATATACCAATACAAAAAAAGGATTAGCTTCTGTTAATGTGCAAGGTTGGGGGGGTTATTTTTTATGCCATAAAACTCCATAAATTGGAATTTATTTGCCCTCCTGATGAAATGTTTACCTCACTCTGCCTCATCAATATTAACCTCACAGATCAACAGATCTTCATATTGACAGAATAGAGAAGTCAATATCACCTTATTATTATTTAATAAGTATTTCATTGTCAGTAACTGAGTGAGAACAAACATCTGTGCAGTATAATGGCATGCACTTTAATTTTGCAAGGTTACTGTCTTGCACGTTTGACAGAAGAAAGCCCACCCATAGTAAAAATACCTGAGTAATATCAGCATATAAAATGACAACACGTTGAAGGACATTTAAATTGAACAAAACAGGGTTTTTTTTTAGTCCCAGTTTTGATATACAAATGTTGGATGTGTTTTACTGTGGCTTCTGACTATGATTGATAGGAGATGCATCAATTTCAAGGTTTGTGAATTTAAGTAAATTGTTGTCAGTGGTATCACTTCTTCTTTTTTGTATTTTTTTTTCAAATTATCTCCTTACAGAGAATAGAGTATTACAAATTGAGACAGGATATACATAAAGCATCAATTTAGCTTGAATATCCACTTACAGTAGTAAAAAGAAAATAGTTGTGATAAGAATGTGAGCACATCAGAGTTGTTCAGAAAACTCCAGAGTATTTAAAAAAACATTGCTTATGTTTTTTCTTCTAAATAGTTTTTGCTGCTTCTGTTTGGAAAATACTTTGCTTGCCTTTCCTTTCAAAGGAAAAATACCATATTTATTTTAAAAAATAAAAATAGTAGTAGTGGTAGATCTTAGATACTTCTTTTATCTTAGCCCTGAGAATGTAATTCCATTAATTATATATTAGAAAAAAAAAAAAAAAATACTCCTATACATTAGGACAAAAAAATAACCAAACCTGTATAATCTCTTTGCAACCTGAGGGGAGTTTATTTGCCTTTCTTTCCTTCATAGTAATGCTTTACTTGACTAAAAAGCCTGAAAAGCTTTCTTCAAAATTGTGCTTAAGCACCATACAGCAAAGCCTGATATGGATCCAGTGCCTTCAGAAATTAGCTGTGTCTGATTATAAACTAGTTTTCCCTAAGTTGCTTCTTATCTGATGATGTCTGACTCAGGATATGGTGAAATGCACAGATACTTTTTATTATGTTTTCCAAGACTTGGTCATGACTCGTTTCCATGTGTAAGTGTGTTGTGTCTATGTATCTACACGCCTGCCTAAAGCATAGAGCAATGTGTATGCTGTTTGTGTGTGGGTTTGGTTCTAACATCAGATTCCATAAATGAATAAAGATACCATCTTCATTCTACTCTTCACTAAAGGGGCAATGTGGAATGGATTCTGTGAGTCTAACTATACACGTTGCTGATTCAAAGCTGATGGTAACAATTAATATACAAGGGGACAGACTAGTTTTTCTTCTAACATTTTTTTGAGAGAAAAAAAAAATGAAAATTAGACAGAAAAGACCATTTCCAGATGTGACTGTATAGGGCTTGATTCGAAGCACTTTTGTTATCTCCTTAATAATGCATATAAGAATGCTGATGTGAAATGTTTGTTAAAACTCCATCCTAGTAGATATTTGTGCTTATGAATTGATTCCTTATCCATATTTTATGGAGAAGTAGCTCAGCACTGGATTATGGCACATTATTTTCCAAACTCCTTATTAGACTCTGCATATCTCTCTACTGTGCCTCCAGGCTTAAATTAAAAACAAACTAAAGAAAAATTTAAAGAGACAACATTCAGAAACTTATGTTTTTACAAAGCTTCTGAAAGTTCATAATTATTTTTGTCCCTAATAGGCCTGCCTTTGAAATTATTTGATGGCTCGGTTTATAAATTCGTTTGGAAAGATCTGGCATTCCATAGTCATTAAGGGGGGCATATATCACAAAAATGGTTTTGCATATAAATAATGGTATACAGGATTTGGCTTAAATTGTCTGCTTTCATTTGAATTTTTTTTTTCTCTGCGATAATTTGGAGGGAAGCAGGAAGATCAAATTGAACACAATTTGGAAATGAAACTTGGATAATTGAGCTAAGGAGGTTGAACTTGCCAGTCACCTGTGACCTCTTCCTAGTGACACATCGTTTCAAACAGCTGAAATGAGAGGGCCTGCATCGAATTGCACAAAATAAATACGGCGAGCGGAGTTTCAGCCTGGACCCATGTCATCCCTCGTAGTCTGCTTCATTTCTACTGAAGAGGGAGGGAGACTCGGGCACCACAGCCTCGGGAAGGTGTTTGGCCAGCGTGTGTGTTCAGGGAACTCGGTGCAGGGGAGCAGGACGGGCGCTCTGGGAGGGACCCCGTGCAGGGTGGCAGGGGACAGAACAGCACTGGACCTGGAAGAGGTGAGAAATTGAAGCTTCACAAGGAAACGAGCTCACCCGTGATAAAATCTGCCTTATATACCGCCGCAACTGAAAGTTTGAGATCGTCCCTGTGCGGGAACCTAATATTTTGCTGTTCATTTTGAAACAATTATTCAAAACACCTTGGCAGCTGAACCCTCCCTGCTTTCAGGATAATTATTTCTAATCGTGATTGGCAATAATAGTAATTGCCATATTCAGCCAGCACCCAGCTGTAACGATTTTTCTTTATTATTATTATTTGGGTTAACAATCGCCACTGACAACAATGTCTCCCGACCCTCTCCTCCCTCCCTCAGATATCCAGGGAAATGAGTACCAGCGCTCTGCAGCAGCCGTCGGGTGGGCCGCTCCGGCTCCTGGCGGGCTCTGCGGGCCCGGGGGGAGCAGAGGGCGGCCGGCCCGTCCCTGCCGGGGGGCTGCTGTGGGGGATCGGGGGGCGACCCGGCTGCCGCAGCCTCCCCCCCTCCGACAGAGCAGGGGCTGCAGCCGCGGCTGTAAAGAGCCTCTTAATAAACCTCCGGGTCGATGATGCATCGCTCGCTAGTGAATCTTCGCGGGTTTATTTATTTTAACTAAATCGCCCAAATGGATCGCGGCTCTGTGTTGACTCTGGCGAGAGGCGAGGCGGGGAGCGGGGGCCGGGGGGGCGGCGGAGCTGACAGGTCGCCCGGGGGCTGCGGCGTTTTGTGCGAGCGGGGACCCTACGACTGCCCGCCGCCCCCTCCGGGAAAGGCTCCTCCGGCACGGTGACCGCCCCCCTCCCCTTCCTCCTCCTCCTCCTCTCCCTCCCCAGCTCGGCCGCAGGCGCCCTTGTAAGGAAGAGGCGAGCGCAGGCAGCGGCCGGAGCGGAGCGGGGCAGCCCCGGCCAGGCCGCTCGCTCCGGCCGCCGGAGAAGGCATGGGGGGCGAGGGAGGGAGAGGCAAAGGATGAGTGTTTCAAACAGGGGTAAAAGCCGGCCCGATAGAGGCTTGCTCAAGTTGACGGTGACTAGAGAGAGGTGAGGGTCAGAGTTCTCCCCGCCGGCCCAGGGTGACGGGAGGTTCCCGAGAGATCCCCCTCTGCGCCAGGGGCAGCGGCTCCCGGCCACCCCCTTGGGCAGCGCTTCTCCTGCCCGCTGAACTTCGCGGCGTTTCTCGTGTTTATTCAGGCTCACATCAGTCCAAGTTTGGGCCGCGGCGATGCGAGAGGCTCCCCCGAGCCCGCCGGTGCCGCTCGGCCACCGCGCCCAGCGTGCCCGGAGCAGCCTCGCCGGCCGAGTCCCCAAGTCTTTGGGTGCCCTGCAGGCAAACACAGCGAACTCGTCGGGGATGAAAGCAGCCTCTGGTTTTTAAAAGCACACGCAGAAGTTACAGAGCAGCGTCGGCAGGAGCGGTGTCACTGGCCTTCCCCGATGTGCGCCGTGCCTGCTCTTTGTCACCTCCTGGGCAGCCCCGGCCCGGGCCCGCTGGCAGCGGGGGAGGCCGGACCGGACCGGGCCGGGCCGCGCTGCTGCCGCTGGGTGCCGGGCCCCGGGCGGGATGGGACGGGCAGCCCGGCAGCAGCAGGCAGCGCCGCCAGCCCTCCCTTCCCCCGGGAACGCTGCTCCCTGACGTCAGATGTTTGCTTAGGCTTTTGTTCTGTTAAAAATAGTTTCACGCAGCAGCTTACCTGCCGTGGGTGGCGGCTGACCGTGGGCTGCGCCGGGGAAGCGTTTTCTGGCAGAATCGATTATTTCCTTCGCCCTCGGATCTTTGATCTCCGCACGCAAATTAATTATAGTAGTATTCAGGAAACTGGCTCGCAGTCTTCTAAACCTAGCATTTTGCTGCCTGAAACACATGAAAAGGGAAAGTTTCCTTGCAGTCTAGCTGTAACAGAGCTACGTTACCAAGGCTAGACATTTCTTACTGAGACCCGTAGAATTGTGTGTACTCTCAAATATTATCATCATTCCAGTAGCCTTTATTTTTTATTTTTTGCCTTTGCGTCTCATTCATGGCCGTTACGGTGTTGTACTTGCAATTGCGTATTATCCTTGTAAAATAATTGCTTTATAGCAGATTACTTGCAGCAGACATTTATTCTTCTTCTCCTGGTTCTCTGGAGTTATTAGAAAGTAATGGGTGCCAAGACAATCAAGGAATATTTCCTAATTAAAGAGGAAAAATGGAACTGTCACCGTTTTCCAGTGTTTGTGAGCCAATTCACGTGCTCAGATCAGACACACTTGCACATCACAAACACAGGCGTAGGTACTGTGTGTCTGTAGGCACATACACACACACACCCCTCTCGCAGTTAGTTCCTATTTCTTACAGAGGTTGTTAAAGAATAACTTGAAATCGAAGACAAGTGAATTGACAGGAAAACGTATCGCTTTTTTCCCGCTTTAATTTCTTCCCACATTATAATGAATCCCTGAGCCTTTAGCTAGGTGGGCAATTAACCACCCGGTGCCCGCTGCCCTGTAACAATCACCCCGCTGTATAGTTTATGGGGCTGAAGTTTTTTAACAGCTCCATATCCTTATTTTATTATTGTGTACGTGTGGGATACGGAATCTCCCACACGTGCAGATCTATGGGATCTATACAGAGGATGTATAATTTTATAGTTTATCTTAGCCCAACTGCTCCTGGGTGACAAATCTGTCTGTCGCAGAGAGCACCGTCCTCATTTCAATACTATTTCGTTCTGGGAGCGCGCACAGTAATTCTTTACATCGAAATTGCTTCCCCTCTGGTTCCTATATTTTAATTTAGTAAAGGACTGATTAGCTGTGGCTTTAAAAGGGCCAGGTCTGCGCTGGCTAACAGCGTCACCTCTCACCTCTCGGCAGCCCCGGGCTGGGGTCACTGCGGGGCCGCGGCGGGGGAGTTGGCAGCGCTGCTCCGGCTCCGGCTCCCGCCGCGCTACCTGCGCGCCCCTCTCCGCGCCGCGCAGCGCCCCGAGCCGCCGCTGGCAGCGAAGCTCCCGTCCCCCCCGCCGAAGGGGGAAGAGCAGCCCGCCCGCCTCTGCCTCTGGTCCACCGCTGCCGGCGTGAATCACCGCGGAAACAACGGGAAGATGCAGCTCTGCTAGGCGAAAATAATTGTTTGGTTTATTTTAACTCTCAACGACCTGGTTTAATGGCACCCTTTCCTCTGACATCCAGGGAGGGGAGGAGGAGGGCCCGCCGGCTGCATCGTCCTCTTTAAAGGCTTCGTGTAAACTTCCTCATTTTGAAAGAATAACTTCAAAAACCCGTGTTTGATTGTATTCAGGCGTGTGCCCGTCTCACATCGATTGGTGGATCCATTGAAGGTGTAAAGATCCGTTGGTAACGTGCAGGTCCAGTGTCCCTAAATCAGCAGATTCTCCCTTCTCTGACAAATCCTGGAATTAGTTTAACGAGGGAAAAATATTATTTTTCATCTGTAAAAATGTATTTCAAAGAGGCATTATATTCTATCAGGAGAGACTACAATAAAAATCAAAATCGCTTCTGGAAAGGTTTCGCTCTGAGCAAACGTTTCGTGTATGTCGGATCCTCATAAAACTACACTACACGGACTTTATTCCGACGATTACTGGAAAACACGCAATGCATACAAAATACGAGCAAGAAAGTGTCGAAATCAATTTCTTTTCTACCTATGAACAGTGGAAGGTGCAAGTACATTTTAAATACTTTTAAACTTTATCAAACGATAGATGTAGATAAAGGCAAATACCGAATATTCAGGAAACCACAAATAATTTTAAGAAGTTACTTTTTTTTTTTTTTTTTTTTTTGAGTCTATCGGTGCATTTACAGAACTGTAATGCGGAGACATCACTTTGTTTATTTTTCTAACGTCTACCCAAATTCCAGCAATCCGCAGAGCAGTAACAGGCTTTTCCATGTGTTTATCATCGAGGTTGCAACAGGATTCGCCTCAATTGTTCTGCCTTTCTTGTGTTTTTCTTTCTTCCCTTTTCTGCATTTCCCAGATACATTCGCTTTTGTTGCAAAAATAAACAGCGGAGTTTTTAACAGCAATTTGAGATGATAATGGTTACTGATCCCATTCTTTCCATCATAATCTTCAAGTGGTTTAAGATTAATGATAGGAGGTGTTTTAGCAAGGAGTGTGGGTTTTCTTCTCCAAAGACCATCACTATGATAATTTACTTAAGATGTTGACAAGACTGTCAGTAAGGCTAATTTTTTATTAAGCTCCGCTGTAGCAACTGTAGTAAGCATTTGTTGTTCTTTAAGCACATTGTATTTTTGAATGCTCGACTATAAATATTGTTACTTGGTCTCTGCCTGATGGATTTGCAACAGAGATGATTCCCCTTGCCTTTGTTTCAAGAAAGGTGTCTTCCGGTATTCTGATAAATATTCTCTTCCACCCTCCCCCATCCCCTTTCACGCACATTTCTTAAAAGAAAATAAATTTGAGCCACTACTGTCTCGGTCCAGCAATGTCTTCTGCACAGAACTGCTTTGGCTTGACTCTATCTAGGCACATCCCTGAAACAGCGGGACAAGATGAAGGTTTGAGTGCTGCGTTTGTGTGATTATTTTAATTTTTTTTTTTTTAATTGGGAAAAATAATCTTTTAAACAGTAAACATGTAAGTGTAGTACCCCAGGGTACGAAGAGGCTGGGATGCCTGTTTCAGCAGAGAGAGCAGTTTAGGATATATTGGCGGCTCCCGAGGGGAGTTCCATCTTGTCCGACCCCCCGGCACCCGCGCTCCCCGGCCGGAGCGGCTCTCCCCGGCAGGCCGGAGCCCGCGGCAGCGCTCGCCCCGCCGGGCTGCCCGCACCCAGGCCGCTTCCCCCGCTCCTCCCGGGGCAGCCGGCAGCAGAGCCCCTCGGCGGAGCCCGTCCGGGGAGAGGGCTCGGTGCGGGCACGGCGGGCCGGCACGCGTGGGTGCGCGCAGGGCGGCGGAGGCGGGCGCGAAGCAGCCCGCTCCATCAGAGAGGAAAAGTCTGGGGTGAAATCGTGACAGACGGGTCGATTTTACCCTGCTGTTGTGCTTTCAATAAACATGAAGCCGTGGCCTTACCTAGACATCACGGGGCCCCTGTGACACCCGTTGGGCAGCGCTTTATTGCCTTTTCCCCCCGCGCCTGCGGCCGGGAGCGCAGAGGGGCCACGCGGGCGGCCAAATCCGGGTGGCCGCCCCTGAGCCCCCCCCGCTGCCGCCGGGCCCGGGGCCGAGCAGGGGCGCGCAGAGTAAACGGCGGGGGCTACAAAAACACGTGCCTGCTCCTCATCGGCCGCCCCTCTCCGCTATCGGCCGCTCTGCGCTCGCACAGAAAGGAAAAGGGCAGTGTCGCAAACAGTTTATGTTACGATCCCCCCGCGGCGAGGGCCGAGGGGCAAGGGGCGAGGGCCGCCCTCCCTCCGCCTGCGCGGCCCCTGCCCCGCTCCGTGGCCGGCCGGCGCGCAGGGGGACGCGCAGCGCGGGCGGGCCGCGGGCAGCAGGGGGCGCTCCGAGGTTGCTCCTGGGAGCCCGCGCTGCCGCTCCGCGCGCCCGCACACGGACACGCACACGGACACACGTGGGGCACGCACGGACACGCGGACACGCGTGGGACACACGGACACGCGTGGGACACAGGCGGACACGCACGGACACGCTGGCGCAGCGGGGGTGGATGCGGGGCGCACACTCGCGCGTACACCGCGCACAGCCGCGGGGAGACGCGCACACGCGGGGACAGCCAGGTGCGCGCCGTGCCGGGGGAGCCGCGCGGGTGTCCCCGTGCCGCTCTCCGTGCGTGTGCGTGAGCGTACCATACATTAAGCAACTTATTAAACACGACGATGAATTGTCAACATTTTTTTCGCATGTTAGTTCCGCTGATCCGGGCAGGATTTATTTTCAGGTCTCGGGTCCCGGAGCTATAATGCGTGATTTCTTTGCCTTAAATAAAATTGGTCAAATGTTGACAACCTTTAAGCCAATCTAACACTCAAGATTACTGATGGGAAACTAATGAGAAAATATCAGATCGTCCGGCCTGGGGGCTCCTAATTAAATCTTAGCTGATTGAAAAATAAAAGCGGGTTCGGGGGCGTGGGGGAGGAGGGAAGAAGCTCCAGGCTGAACTTTAGCTCTCATTTTACGTGATATTTCCCCAGCCCATCTCTCCCTCTGCGCTTTCCCCCTCCCTCCCTCCCTCTAGTTGTAAAAACTCTAATATTATTTCGCTGGTTATTTCGAGAGATCCGAATGCGGCTATCATTCCTTGCCCGGTAAACATTAAGGCCTTTAAGCAACGTGATTTAACTAATTAGAAAATTTACATCATTAAGTCTCAGGGAGAGAAAAAAGGAGAAACAAATCTGTCAGTCATTTTAAAAGAGACAGGCCCTATTGAAGTGTGAAGAAATCGGCTCTAATTCAAAAAGGCAATCGGGCAGAAAAAGCCCTCAACATTACCCTGCTAGTTATTAATCAGAAGGGGCTTCCCCCTCTTTCCTTCTCTGTAATGGCAAGAGCTGAAGCACATCGTTAGTTTCTCCTAAAGCTACCGCACAGTTTCCATTCAGCTTTTTTGCCACTCGTCCATGTCCCATATTAATAGCGAGTATTTGTCCATTCAAGGCTCATAGATTTGAAAATGTTTCCGAATTGGAGAACCGCAGCCGCAGGGGAAAAAAAAATGTATTAAAAAATTCAAATAAAATAATAAAATAAAATAAAATAAAGCACGCTCCCGAACTTCTCACTTCTACCTTAGCCAAATACAAGGGCTGCACTGCCCCGTCCCCCCCCATTAACGGGAGGTACTACAGCAAACCTGCCTGGTGAGGACTCGGTTATGGCTTTGTTTTTCTCCCCTTGCCCTGTATTTCTAAACACAGACACAAGCCTGAGAGTGGAAAGCACCCGTCGTCGTCCCCCTCCTTTTTCTTTTTTCTTTTTCTTTTTTCTGTTTCCTTTTTCCCTAGGGACCGGCTGTGTTTAGTGCCACGCACCAGGCTGAAGCAGAACAATACAAACTTGAGCGCAAATCAGAGCGATCGGGTTACCGATGCCGGCTCCTGCAGGAAGTGCTGCGGGCCGCTGCTGCCCAGTGCTGCGGGCGGGAGCACGGGCTGGCCGCCCCGCTCTGGACACCCCAGCTGGGGAGGCGGCACGGGGAGCTCCGAGGGTGGGGGCAGAAATGAAGCAGCTTGGTCCAAACCACAGACACTTACATCTCTCTCGCGCTTTCTCTTGTCTCCTCTTTCAAACGCGCTCTCTATTCCTCCCCTTCCAACAGTTCACAGTGGACTATAGTATAAATAATAAATACATCCTACTCTGCGTTTTCTGTCTCCCAGTCTCGAAGAAGCTGACAGTCGCTTTAATCAAAGGAGTTTGCACTGGTTCTAAAGGAGTTTGCACTGGCTCTTCATTGAGGTAATTTAAGGAATTTTAAACACGCTTCGGACAAAACCAGGCGATAGGGGCCTATTTCTGATCTCACGGCCCGGGGACGATCTCTCCTGCGGCTCGGGGAATTAACCCCGTGTAAATGTGTTCAAGATCAACCTCCTGGTGGGGATTTTACTTGACAGTAGCCTGTGAAGAAACAATATTTTGGCAAGAAAAAAAAAAAAAAAAAAAAAAAAGGTGTCTCTGCCAGCCCTATTGTGACTTCCATCCATTTACGTCCCAGGGCTAACTTGTAGTCATGTCTGTAGGCAGCCGCTTACAGGAATGTAAGGTGTTGAGCAGGAGCGGGCAGGCTCCTTTCCCAGCGCTAGGTGCGCGGAGCGGCAGCCCGTGCGCAGCCCGCAGGGTACGAGCCGGCCGGCCGGGCGGGCAGCTCGCTGTCCCCTCCGCTCTCCGACAGGGGCAGCCACCGGGGCCAAACACGTGCTCCGAAACTGAAGCGCTTCTCCGTTCCCAGCGGAAGCAGCTGGAAACCCGCCCCTGAGCCCGGTGGGAGAGCGGCAAGGCAGAGCTCCCTGCCACAGCGAGAGTACGAAATGGAGAGGGGAGGGCAGAAGGAAGAGCCTGCGCTCCTCCGCCCCTTTGCACCGGTTTGTCTTGCAGTTATTCAAAATGATTGAGTTTTCTGAAGAAGGCCCTTTAGAGAGAAAACAAAACCGGCGACAACCTCTTCCGCCAAAACCAACATGAATATCAACCTGTCCGCTGGCAGGGCTTCGGAGCTTAGAGGCATTACAGTAAAATTTACGGCGTCCTTAACAACTCCCAATAAAAGCATTAAAATTTCCTTTAATTGAGAAAACATTGATTTTTAACTCTGGAAAGAACGAACCCGTAATTTAATTGCAAGCTTTCACCGACAGAGCAGCATCTCAGGGAGGCCACATTCCATCTTTAATAGAGCCACTTTATGAAGTGATAAAACCAAAGAAAACCTGACAGAGACAGTTGAAATTGCGCAAGAAAAGTTACTTGCCTTCCCTCTCCCTCTTCGCAGCTCCAAACTATCCCGCTCTTCCCTCCCCCTCCAACCCCCGTCCTCCGATCACAAAACACAACTGTAAAAGCAAAGGATTTAGGGTCTGGGGAAGAAGCAGTAGTTAATATTTTAAATAACGATTTGCTTTTACTAGGCACGGGGTGATGCCAAGGGGTTTAAGGGAACATTTTCACAAAATGGTAGCCTCTTCTGAAAAGGAAACTAATCGGATAAAACTTCCTTGCTTTCCCTTGTTCGTTACAAAAATAATTGCTAAAGGGAAGGAAAGGGAAATCCCACCCTCCCTTTCTATCTTATTTCTGTATCGGTTTTTGGTATTATAGAAGAGTAAAGAAGTTTTTGTTTGGTGGTTTTTCATTGATCAGTCACTCTGAGCTAATGTAATTATCCTCATCAATAGAAGGCTGCAGAGAGAATCATTATGTGGGTGACATTGATAAATGATCACCCAAGAGCTGCCTTTTCTCTTGGGCACCCCCACATATGACCCTCCCACATACACAAGGTAGCCATAGAAACACCTTGAGATCCTCAAACACTGCTGCAAATGGGAGAATACAGAGAAAGCGAGAGAAATCCAACTTCACACACTTTCTGTCCCTGCTGAAGCCTCCTTCCCATTGCTCGCGGCCACCGAGCCGGGCTCCGCTGTCCTGCCCCGTGGGCGCGCAGCCCGCTCCCAGCCCCGAGCCCTCTCCCGGCACCATACCGGCATTTGGGGGGAGGGGGTGTCTTATGGATGTTGCTTCTGGGCCTTTTAAATATTTTTTGTTCCTTTCTTTCTTTCTTTCCCTGGAATAGTTAAGCAATGAGGTTGCACGCACCATACGTATTGTACGCGCATTGCGGAACCCCCTGGTTTTAATGGCGCTCTTGGAGATGCACACCAAAGATATTCACCTCGTCCCGGTAATGCGGCTCCTGGAAAATGGTTAAACGCTAATTATTAGCAGCGATTTTTTAGTCACAGGCCTATTCAAGAAGATTCTGTTTTTCTTACTAAGGAAAAGATTTTTTTTTTTTCCTCCAGCCGCAGACCCTCCTTTCCTTTTGTAAGCAAATTCTAAAATATTGAGAGCAGTAGTTGATTCATAATGACCCATAAATCGATGCAAGGAATGGGGTGAAGGTGTTTATTTATTTTTTTTTTTTATTCCTAAAGCTGCAAGTAAAGTAGCTTTGACACCGTGTGGGGATGAAGGGGAGGAGTTGTTTAGCCGTGCGGGGTCATCCATCATCACTGTCGCAGAGACTCTGCCCAGAAGAGCAACCTCCCTTCTGTCTGTCTCTTTCTCTGCACCAAAACTATTAATATTAAAATCTGCCAGCAAACCTTGCCCCCACCCGCCCCTCATCCCATCCGGTCCTGCTCAGCCGGCAGCGGCTGGGCTGCCCAGCCTGGAGCGGGCTCGCTCCCGCGCAGCGCCAGCGGGGTTGATTTTTGCCAAGTGCTCTTAGGAGAGTTAAAAGGCCGGCCTCGTTTCCTCTCGGCTGAAGGCAGGGATGTGGTAGGGGAGACATGTGGGGCGCAGCCATCCCTCCGCGCAGCAGAGCCCTCTCCTGCCGCTCCGCGCAGCGCGGGGACGCGGCCGTGCCTGGGGACAGATTCGGGCGTTTGCCGGGCCCCGTGGGGTTTTTTCCTAGCAGACGCATCAGGCGTGCAGTGGGGCTAGTGGCTCCGCATCGACCCCCGCAAAGGCGCCGCCGGCAGACCCTCACTCCCTTCGGGAAGCCTGGAGAGCCGCTGGAGCGAAAAGCAAAAGCTACAAGGGAGAGCGGGTCCAGCCCGTGCCCCCGCCGCACCCCTTCCCCTGCCCGGCCCCGGCCCCTCCCGGCCCCCGCCCCGGCCCTCGCAAACCTGATCTGGGGCAATTTTCTCTCCCTCGCTCTCTCTGCGGCTATGAGTGAAAGGTGGGGAGCGCCGGCTCCCCCCGGCATCTCCTCTTCGGCCCTGCGGTGCCCGCTCGCCGCGACGGGCAGGGCTCGGGCGGCAGCGCTGCCGGAGGTGCGCTCCCCTCCTCTCTTCGCCTTAAAGGCAGCAAAATCTGGAAGAAAAATCCCTCATTTATGGTGACTACAACTCCCAACGCAGACCCGCTCGGCGAAATGGAAATTTGGGATTATAAACATGTGTGTATGTAAACAAAAGGTGTTTCTTCTGTTACCCTTCGTTTCCCACAGCATAAGCAATTTTTATTCAGACTCGAGTATTTTCTTTAACACTATACCGCTGTCAAAACATTATTCCCGTTTTGTTTGCTTTTGACAGCTGAGCAGTTCTTAAAAATACCAAAATCGGAACCTTCCACGCTAAACAGAAAATCTCAGATGGAGAAATCTTTGCACGATATTGTACCTTGGATTTCAGCAAGACATCTCACGGAAAGCACAGCCCAAAAGGGGGAGAAAAAAAGAAAGAAAATAAAAGACAACACAGCAATGCACATATTTGGTTCATTATAAAAACAAATAATCTACTACGGCTAAATTCTTCCCTGTCCGTCTACCAACGTGATTCCTGACATTTCTCCTCAAATTCTAGAGAAAAGATCTGCAAGGAAATAAAGTACAGTTTTAAAAAATAAATTTAAAAATCCTCCCATTTAAAGTGCTAACACAAATTATCTTGCCTTTTTAAATTCTGCATCCACAAAAATCAGAGAATTTGGAAATGGGCACCCAGGCTGTGGTCTTCTTATGCGACTGAAGGGTTGATGTGATTTTAACCAGGACAGAGAGCATCAAAGCCGAGCAGGGAATTTTAATCTAAATTTCATACGAAAGCCTTATAAGAGACGCCCACAAAGCAGGACCCGATTGCTAAATAAATCTCACACCCATTCTACTGGCATCCTCCCTTCTGCCTCCAGCAGCGTGGGTCCATTTACTCAGCCCAGAAATTAAACATTAACTATGAGGCTGAGCCTCTTTCCACATTCCAAGGGTAAAAGTTGTCACTCAAAGTTTTTAAAAACACCCTGGCCAATTGGAAGGACAAGAAGGAAAGAGGAGAAGGGTTACAAATTTACAGATGTTGAAGTTGGAGTTTTTTGTTTCCTAGAAAGTTTAGTTAATTACAAGTCCTTTCCCAATTCCCTCCTCTCAGGAATAAAGGCAGAGCTTTCCCCTGCTCTTTGGGCCCCATCCCACTTTTGCTGACTTAACAGTGCCACTGAGGAAGGTGAGAGGCTGCTTTTTCTAACATTGCTCATTGCTCCTCCTCGTTCAAACTCTCCTTCAGATTCTTCAAAAGGCCAGAAGCTTTTGTTTAAAAAAAAAATAAATTCAAACCTTTAACCATGATTCAGCTCCAGATATTTGTATACAAAATGTCAAATCAACATTTTCTGTCATTAGCTGATGGACTGTTGTTTTTCTATTTTTTTTTTCCTGAAAACAGCTGAAGACAACAAAAGGAGTAAAACCATCTGAAAAGCTAGGTTATGCAATTCTCACATAGGAAAAATTGCCATAAGAGTCAAAGCTTCTTTTCTCCTCCTAAAACTTCTAAACCTACTCCTGCAATAAAGCCATTGTTTGCCTCTGAGCTAAATGCCTGGAGTTAAGGTCTGCTGTGGTTATGGATGCACACACACACATGTACACACATGGCAGTAGTCATCTCGTGTCTGAGCCTTTGCTACTCAAGCTCAGCTCCTGTTATTAGCAGGTAGTACAAGTATTAGACACACCTCTGAAATGCAAGTTGGTGAGATGGGATTTCAAATTTTGTTTAATCCGGCAAAAATCTAATATCACTAATCTGCAGAAATATATAACCTGAGATGTTCTTTCATTCAGTTATTCTATTAATGTGATGACAAGCTTGTTTCTGATTTTTCCAGCCTTTCTTCTTAATGCTGATAAGAAATATGTTTGAGACATCTCTTATGATAACCTCAGACTCTCCTAAACATGATTAAAAACACAAAAGCCTAGCAAAAAATCAAAAATGAAATATTTATTACCGCATTTTGTGACTTAACACCTTTTTTTTTTCTTTTTAAAACATAACGTCACAGTCCTCATACAAGTATTTTAATGTAAATTTTGACAAAGCTTAAAGGTAACAGCATTTTCTTCTAGTGAGGAACACGTGCTGAGAAAGGAAGAATTCATGGACATACAATACCAATTCCACAGCAGATCTGATACTAGCAAAAACATTCTTTTTTTTTTCAATTGAGGTAAACACATAGAATATCTAACATGAAACAATTAATAGACCGAACTCTGTACGAAGTTTGTTACAGTATTCTCTTGCTTTTTTTCCCAAGCTTTGAGTTCATGATAAAGTCCTAGGTTTGGTGCAAAGACCATTAGTAACTTCTTTCATTGAGGAAAGCTGCCCAACTTTTAGTTTTTTGTCCAAAGCCAAGGCTCAGAACTACTGGAAGAAGCTTCTGCTCTGTCTGTTCTGTCTTTTAAATCTTCACCTGCAAGCTCTTTGAAGAAGAGTCCAAAAAAAAAAAAAA
The DNA here is from genome assembly GCF_049639895.1 of Pseudopodoces humilis. Classification (NCBI taxonomy): domain Eukaryota; kingdom Metazoa; phylum Chordata; class Aves; order Passeriformes; family Paridae; genus Pseudopodoces; species Pseudopodoces humilis. The sequence goes on along the minus strand of NC_142206.1, from coordinate 32,895,260 downwards.
AAAAAAGATTGGGAGGAATGGGGAGAGACTTAATGAAGCACAAACTATAAAGATCTGTTTGAAACTAAAGGACACATTTTATGAAGGAACAAAATGAGGGAATGGCAAGGCCTTCTTGGAACAGTCTTCTGAGTGATGAGAGACCCAGCAAGACTTTTCATCTTCATCTCCAGGGTAGTTCTTTTCTCACTGGCCAAAACAGGTCTTTCATGGATAGTGACTTCACTGCTGAACCAAAACAGTCATTCTTTTGGGAACAACACACATAGTGTGGAAAACAAGGATTTTTTTTTTCTTCTAAAACTATTTGAGGCAACGTAACGGAGTGATCAACAGAAATGTACAAGTTAACTTAGTTCCTATGTTTATACTACAGTAGTTATAACTCTTGGAGTCTTTTTTTTTTCCAGAGGATCTGTACATGGACATATTCATTTCAGTGAGCCCATGATTTCACATTTGTGTTCTTGTTTCATTGGTCCTCTGTTGTTGATGAAAAATGACAAAAAGTAAAAAATAATCACAGCTGTCTGGAATTTCGTATTAAGTGTCAACATCTGGTCAAAGTTCAAAAGTCTTAAAATAGTTTCTGTTTGTTTTTGTTTTGTTTTTCCCTTGAGTTCCCTTATACTATTGGGCATGAACGTCCATAACCTGTCCACCAACACTGGGGTCTACAGAATTTAACATTGTGGGGCTCTGTGCTGACATGGTCATTCCAGGGTGGGTAGGGGGTCCTCCGTGCATCATCATGGCTGGGTGGTGGGGGTGACTTGGCAAATATGAATGGATTGGGGGTCCATGTCTTAATTGAGTTTGGTGTGGGGTCATCTGGGGAGGAGTGTAACTTGGCTGTGCCATACTCATACCCATAGGACCACCCTGAGATACGTAGTCCCCTGGCATGCCTTGCAAACCTAGACAAAAAGGGGAAAAAAAAGCAGGTCAGATTCCTCAACGTTTCTACAATTTACCCATCTAAAATGAACAGGAAAAACAACAGACACTGCAAATCTTCCATCTAAAATTAGCTGCAGATTCTTGCCAATGTTTGCAGACATTCAAATTCTAGTTTGCATTTAATTTGATCATTCAGCAGGATAATGCACATAACAGAACTAAATATTGAGCACAACTGAGTATCACAAAATATAAGTGTACTTTAAAAAAAAACTAGTGGGTGAATTCCTATGATAAATTTTACAAAGACGCTGGCTATATGTAAAGACTTGTCAATTGAGCATAAATATATGATTTGCTTCTCCTTGGTATTTTAAAAATGTAAAAGGCTATATCCTGTCTGGGTTTGCTAAGCAGTATCAATGCAAATTCCACACACAGATCAATGGACCCAACTGCATAAATGAACAAAACTGAGATACCAACAAAAGTCCTGATCTTTGAAGTGCTAAGCAACTCCTGAAAGATGCTGAATGCTTTCAACACTCAGTTAAGTCAATGGGGTATGCTGCTGCTCAGTACCTTAAAGGTTTAGTCCTAAAAGTACATGTCGTGTTTTTCTCCTAGAACAAATCTTAAAATCCTATTATATCATTACGGGCCAAATCCTGCTGCCTTATTCACGAGGCCCATTGAAGTCAGTGGGACTATTCACATGAGTAAGGCAAGCAGGATTTGGCCCTGTGCCTGCAG